>NC_090440.1:1418812425-1419115455 GCF_031143425.1 Pleurodeles waltl | reverse complement strand
ACTACAGCACAACTTTGTCACCATAGCTCTGTGTGACAGACATCTTACACATCAATGTATTGAAAGTCAAATATTAGCAAGCCAGATTGTCAATCAGATTACTCATGTCAACATGTAACATAGGAGACCATTAACATTTCTCTCTCTCATTGCAGGGGATGTACCTGTATCTCTTGAGCAGCTGTCTGTCTGGGATGATGATCGGGCTGAGGATGTCAGCCTGACAATTCTTGACCAAGACACTCTCTGGCAAATCCTGGCCTCCTTTGACACACCATCTCCAGTTGTGGGAAAGAACAACAGCAATGCAAGGTCTCCAGAGGATCCACCCATCACCAGCCCTGCACTCCGAGGACCCCCAGTGAAATTCCAATATTGTGCAGTAGGAGTCTAGTGGGAGATGCTTATTTGGGTGGGGATGGAGGCCTTGGTGGGCACCCTACAGGTAGTCCGTAGGTGCTTCAGTCCCAATAGGGACACCTCACAGCTATATGAGGCACTTACTCTGTCCTCTGTGAACTCAAACAGTCCCTGGCTGACATCGCTGGTGTCATGAGGCAGAGGCATGAACAACTGCCCTGTCAAAGGGGCACCAGCGAGGTTGCCAAACAGCTGGGGGCAATCCACAACAACATGAAATCCGTGAAGTGGAAGCAGGACACATACATTGCCTACCACCACAACCTTGGGGCTGTGCTGACAAACCAGCAGGGACTTCTCAGTGCAGTGCTGCCTCACCTGTTGGCACAGAGAAACACTTCTGTGGACTGGGGATCCACATCTTCAGCCCCTGATGTGTGTGTGCTTTAGTCGCCTCCAGCATCTCCAACACCCTTCCCATGGAAAGCACCACACACATCTGGGAAAAAGATGTAGAATGCTCCTTTTTCCAATGTAAAACTGCCTGGGAGCATTTCTTTGTGACAAATTGCCAGTTTCTCCTTTGTCTAGTGCTTATGACCATGCCAATGCACTTCCCAACTGGTACAGTTCACAGTTTGCTATCCAACCTGTTGATCTCACCCATTTGTGGACTGTCAATGTGGCCTATCTTCCATAGTGGCAAGTTGTTAATTATTTTCCTCACTGAAACACTCCTCTCCTCCACATGTCCTATGCAATGTATCCCCCATGGACTGTCTGGACATACAGTGAGTCACAAAATCTGTTGGAGTTGTTGCCGTAAGAACTGTGCCTGTGATCCTACAAATGTTTCCACATGTAAATATATGCACTGAGGTCAATCTGTCTGTTGTATGTCTGTTGGAGTCTGGGCTAAGTAGAACATGGTGGATTTTGCGAGCCAAAGACACAAACTACACCACAGAGGGACATGTGTATAATTGTGCCATGGACAAAGCTGCACAGGCCAAGCGCAATAGATTTGGTGAAACCTGTGTGTATGTAGAATAGCAAGTATTTACTCAAGGTCACAAGCATGAAGTGCAACAAGTAGCATGCACTCATGTTAATGGTGAATGAAGTCACAGTACTAGTGAGGGGGTGCTGCCATGGATACCAGCCAGCAAACAACAGTGCTGTGACAAGCAAATGATGCAAGGGTGAGTGTGTAAGGGGCTTGCATCAGTATGCCCTGGATTCTCCTTGGTTAATGGCAATGGCTTGACATCACTATCCCTTGACTGCATGTCACATGACTTATACCTAGAGCAACAGTATGTGAATGCATGTTTTGGCCTGTCTATCCATTCACATCAAGAGTGCCAGTTACAGTGCTCAGCTAGGTTTGTAGATCCCTCACGTGATTCCAGGCCTAATGTGATAGATCCCTCTCCGTAGGTCTTTCACCTAGTCACACATGTCTACAAACACTGCTAGCAAAGCCTATTGCACATACGTAACACAACCGAAGCAGATATAGTAACACCTCCACACTAAATCATGAAGTAGACTTGTATGTATAAAAGATTGATATTTAATGTAAATATATAACATATCCCACCTAAAACTACCTAAACTGCACTTACTGACTTATCTAACATATATTACATTTAAACTAAACTATGCTACCTACACTATACTACCTTATTGTAAAAACTGTCTAAAATGACCTCATCTTAACTTATGTTACTCTACACAGATAACACAACATGTTAAACATCAACCCCTCACTCCTCTTAATATACATCTTCACAAAACAAACAACACAAACTAAACCTATACACTAATTAACTATACTAGGCTACACAAAGATATTTGTTTGTATTTTTTTAATGAAAACACATATCCTAAACATCAACCCCCACCCACTAAATAACACACCCACCCCTATACCTAATTACTGTACCAACCCAACCTAAAATATTAAAACCACTATACCTAACCCAACCCCTGCATACACTAACTATGCCTAAACTATGCCATTAAAACAATCTAATAAAATAGAACTTAAAACATGTGGAAGGGCAGATAGAGTCCCTGTGACACACAATTGCTCCCCCATTTGGTCCACAGACTGTCGCAGCGTTTGCAGCAAAAGTATTGCTGTGTCCACCTTCTGTTCCAGGGTCCTGGAACAAAAATATAGAGCCAGAAAATCCTTAATGGACAATTACTCAGTAGACGCCATCCTGCAATAATACTTATGCTCACTCATATTGCATCAGAGTTATATATATTTTTTTAATGTTTTAATATTCTAAGAGCACCAAGCTGTATTAGCGCAATACAGATGTAACTGCTTCATAGAAAGTTTAACAAGGTTGTATAACAAAAATAGTAATGTAAGAAGGAATTGGGGATACACAGGCCAAGATTTAAGAGGGCCTAGAGCAAATTTAGAGCCACGCTAGCAGCTTTTTTTTATGCTAAGGCAGCGCAAAGGTGGCCTTGTCCCCACAGCATGCATTGCGCCACTTTATACCCGTTTATACTACAGTATGCATGCACCATGCATAATGTGTGCAAATGGGACATTCCTCGTTGGGGGTAGGGGGAGGCTGAAAAAATAGCAGAAAGACATCTAAAAGATTTCTTTGCAGCATTTTTTTCAGGACTTTTAGCACCTGCTGAGAGCAGGGGTTAAAAGGGGGCACACCATTCTTTATAATGCCTCCTATGTACAGTTCAGGGCTAGTGTCAAAAGTTTGGCACTAACCCTAACCAGTACATCAATGGCGTGAAAAATATTGATGCTATTGCCCCCTACGCTGTGCCATGGTGCACCATATTTTAGATATGGGGTACACATGGTGGCAGAAGGGGAGTGCTAAGGGCCACAAGAAAAATGGTGCTGCACTGGGTGCGGCGCCACTTTTCTTAACTCTGCCCCACAGTCTTTATAACCATGAAATGATAGGATACATTTGAGTTGCTATGGGTGTGAGAATAACAGTCCTCAAAGGGAGTGTGAGGGTGTATCCTATGAGCTTTCTTAAAGAGAGACAGAGGGTTGAATTGTATAAAAGGTGCGGAATGAGATTAATAGGTTCTATGCAATTTTATGGGTTCTATGCAGTCCTCGATAAGAATTATTTCAAGGTTTGAGATGCTCTAAATTCCAGTGTTCTAAAAAGGTTTTGGGTCTTTTCTCCTCAGTCACCGATTTTCATGCCTAGTCAGCCAAATGTTTGACCAGAAGATGTGTGCGTTCCATACAGATATTTATACAACAGATAACTGAGAGTGTAGATCCTTTAAAATGTGGTTATACAGAGATGCAGACAGTGATCAAACACAATAGCGTAGTCAGTTCAATTAAACATATTACGTTTGTCTGACCTTATGAGAATTGAGATGTCTGGATAGTGGCTCCCAAGTAACTTCTCTGCATGATTAATTTACTACCTTCTGAAATATGTGAAAATAAGTCCTTGTTCATTAGGTAGAGGGGAAGGATTGTAATTACATTTAGCAATCATCAAATTTGTCAACATCTTCACTGAAGTATTTTCCTTTAGTGACAAATTTGTATTGATGGTGTCATCTAACCTTAAGCCTGACACAGACTAGATGTGCTCAGGAACTGAGGACAATGAACATAACTGCCATTCCCTGATATCAAAGGCACAAAGATTATCAACCGTATCTGGAACTGACCAGCATGCACTGAAATAAGATGAAGTGAGGAGGTGTTGAACAAATCTGTAATATATATGGACTCTTTCAGGAGATCTCTGGTACTTTGGAAAATGTGTTACCAGTGTAATAAATTTAAGAAAATAGAGGGAGGGCAAATTACAGGCTGTTCGCATTTCAGCAGCCCCACTCCTCTGGTGATACTTCTGTAACTTTTTTATAAGAGGCCATTATTAGGGCCGGGCGCATTACACCACTCCACTGGAAGAGTTTTCGGATTTCGTCACTTTGAGCCATTCAGAGTAGCGCAGAGATCCCAAATTCCACCTTCCAGCACAAAGCTGAGTTTGTTTGCGCACATGTGAGAGTATTTGTGGCATTCACTCACTGGGCCACTGTACTCTCTGGCAACTAGCGAGTGCACAAGACTTTGGCCCTCATTACAACCCTGGCAGTCAAAGAGCGCCAGGGTTGAATTGGCAACGGTACAATTCGCCATATTGTGACCGTAGCGGTAGCGCCACGGTCACACCGTCGGGACCGTCGGATTTCCGCCATCGTTGTCCTGACGGTTATAATCCGCCAGGGCAGCGCTGCTTGCAGCGCTGCCCTGGGTATTATGAATCCATTTCCCGCCAGCCTGTCCATGGCGGTAGAGACCGCCATGGAAAGGCTGTCAGGAAGGGGAGTCGTGGGGCCCCTGTGGGCCCCTGCACTGCCCATGCATTGAGCATGGGCAGGGCATGGGCCCCCAGGCACAGCCCCACCCTGCTTTTCACTGTCTGCACAGTAGACAGTAAAAAGCGCGACGGGTGCAGTTGCACCCTTCGCACGGCCGCAACACCGCCGGAGCCATTAGGAGCCAGCTGCAATGTTACGGCCGACATCCCCGCTGGCCTGGCGGGTGGAAACTCTGTTTCCGCCTGCTGGCCCAGCGGGGATGTTGAAATGCGGCCGGCGGGTTTGCAGCCACATGGGCGACCGCTTGAGGGTTCAACCTTGGCGGGCGGCCTTGGCGGGCGGCCTCGGCCGCCGGCCAAGGTTGTAATGAGGGCCTTTGTGTTCACTCACAGGGCTTCCAGCTATGATGGTGGCCAAAACTGTGGCACTCATGAGTGCAAACCAAATCTGGAGTAGATTTTATACTCAAAATGCTTTTAAATCTAGTCAAAAAGAGATTTCCGACTAGATTTTCTTCCCCAGTGAACCCTTAAAGTTGCTTTTTATTGTCAGAAGCCCTTTTTTCTTCAAACAGGAAGGAAGTGCCCCAGAGGCACTAATTTCCTGTTCCTCTCTATCAGGCTCCTCCCTGTGCTTAGTTCATCTTCTGGGCACTTTTCACTTGGATTTTGAGGTGGAAGGATCACTCTCTTTGTCTCCTGGTTATGCCTTTTGATTTAAGGATTGTGGTCTTTATGAAATCACACAAGTTCAAAAGCTATTGTAGAAGGGTGTTGTTTGTTTGATTGGGCATGATCCAGTATTTCTTTGTACTTTCATTTGATTTAAACGTTTTATAGTGGTGGATGGACTGGAGTTTAAATATAGGCCTAGTTTTTATATCTGTTACAGTTCATTGACTTTTTATCTTTGTAAAGGAAAATTGTTGCAGAGCACAGTACCTTTCTCAACATATTTGTAACATTTGTGGTATTATTTTACTATGTGGCCTAGAGTTCCAAAGGGCAATCTCTCTAGTAGGCCCAGTACTAGTAGTCATCAGTGCATGACATAAATGCTTCAGTGGTATTTTGGCAACCATCTGACTGAAATGGAAGGTTCAAAGTCAGACATTTTTTGCCAGTGCTGGATGACGATGTGCTGAAATTGGTCGGACAAGCGTTGTAGTTGTTGTCCACACTATCCACCTGATGACAGACATGTGGATCATAACTGCACTCTTTATCTCTTTTGCGGGGTTAAAGCAAACGCTATCTACAGGTCTTGGCCCTGAAGACATTTTTAAGAGCATTTAATGCCATGCAACAGTAGCCATGTTCGCCATGAGGAAATCACATTCAGCTGCAAACATCTTGGATGGATTTAATAGGTGTCTGAATGGCTGTGACCCACACATCTCATATTTGGATTTGTTGCCACAGACAATGGCAGTAACATGGTCAAGGCTATGGCAGATGGTGGCTATTACAGGGTCCTGTGTTTGGCGACCTGGGTCATCCTGGTTGTGTAAAACATTCTCAAAGAAGAAGACATAGTCACAACATACTGACCACCTGCAGACAAATCTGCCCTCATTTCAGCCATTCTTTTAAAGCCCGGAAGATGTTGCAGATTATTCAGGCTACTAACAGAGTACCAGTTAAAGTCCTGATACAGGAGGTGGCAACACATTGGAAGTCAACCTATGATATGTTGCAACAACTGTTTGAGCAGTGCATGCAGATCAATGACTATGTCATTCAAAGAGGAGGGTATGCAAAGAGGTAAGCAGTGGTCATGGATGTGGACAAATGGGGCCTAGTACAATTCCTGACACACATGCTGTTCCCTTTTGAGGTTTTCACTTGAGAAGTTAGCAAGGCAGACATTACGATGGGCCAAGCTATCCCGTTGCTGCTACTGGAGTATCTAAAGAAGGCGTCTGAAAGGTTCACACTTGGAGGTGTGAATGAAAACTCAAAAGCTCATGCCTTGGTTGAAAGCCTAAGCTATCACTTGAATTGTAATGCAAGGCTGCAAAAGGGCATTATCTTGTCCAAAGAGTTCATCTATGCCACCATACTTGATCCACGCTACAAGCAAATGCTTCCCAATTTCATTCCTTTTTTTGAAGGGGATGTTTCAAAATACAAGGGGGGGATTGTTGAGCACGTCGGAGAACTGGAAGATAAATGGCTGGAACTTAGAGTCCCACTCTGCAGTTCTGGGATGACACCTTCAACTTACAGGCCAGGCGATCTTGTCTCACAGTGGCCAACTCTACCAACAAGAACTTCAACAGCAGTAGAAGAACTGGACTCAACCTCTGCATTGGCTTGGTTTCGAGTGGCAGGTATTAAATCTAAAGCAGAGGTGTAGTCAAAAGATGTTGAGCAAGTGGCAGTACCAGTGCCACTTCAGAGGGTGTTTAAGGAGTATCTGGACGACCCAAAAAGGTATAGGTGGATCAAAACTAATTGTTTGGTGTATTGCTATGGGAAGATGCACCAGTGGCCACAGCTCAGCAGGCTGGCAATAAAGTTTCTGGCTTGTCCTGTAGCCAGTGTGTCTGCTGAACGTGTGTTCAGTGCAGCTAGTGCAGTTGTTGCAGACAGCAGGACCAGTCTCTTGCCTCAAAATATGGAGAAATTAACCATGAACAAAATGAACCAGCATTTTATTCCATCTTATTACACTGTTGCTGAAACAGCTCAGGAGGAGGCAGAGTATGATTGATCAAAATCAAGTATGTTTGCTTACCAACTTCTGGGTGAACCACCTGGGTTTGTGGAAAATGCTACTTCCCGGACTGAGTATGCTAGTACCACCATAGAACTTTTTAATTATTTCTCATTGAACGTCTAACTTTTTTCTTTGCAAAAAAGAAAAAAAATGCTAGTGGAACGTTATGTTTGTGTTGGATTTATACTGCTGCACCATTTGTTAGTCACATATGTGGTCGGATTGGAGTTGGACCTGTGTGCAGTGAAGAAGCCCCCACATCCCCTTCAGTACATTTGAGACAATGCTTGCCTCCTTCACATGCCATTGCCTATCCTTTTTTCACATCACCTAACAGAGCTGGCCCAGAAGATCATTGATTAAAAGACTGACAGTGCCATTTCCAAATTCCAGTGTGTTGCTACCATCAAAGAGGAGATAATAGTTTGTATCAACTACCATGCTTGGATTGGAAGAGTTGCAAGTTTTGCTCCAATGAGTAGTAATATATTGAGTCATTGTGAGTGATGATTGATGATGTATGTGGTGACTGAGAATGAGAAAGGGAGTTCAACATATTTGTAAACTTGTTTTCGATGATTTGCAATGTTTGGGGGCTGATGTTTGAAATGATTGGGGGCTGATGGGTCATAATTTTTTCCTGAAAGTGATTGGCTTTTTAAACTTAGCAAAATGTACCTACAGAGTCCACTCCTTTTTCTGGTTCCTCAGAGACGAGACCAGTTACTTCAGTACCCAAACACATATCTACACAAAATACTCCAATTCCGGTTCTCTATTTGTTCTTCAAAAGGTATCTACCTTGCTCGGTTTGGGACTGGGACGTAGTTACTCAAATTGTGAGGTACAGGATGGAAGGACTCAGGGTAAGACTACCCCATCAGCTAGAAGGAGCAAGTTATCAACTTCAAAGAGAAACCATGATGAGGCCTAGTACTCATTTAGCTCTGTGGACTGGAGAGAGGTGCATTAATTTGGGAAATGCTGCTGAGTGTGTGTTTGCTGCATTGCTGGCTCAAACATGAAACTCTTCTTTATGTTCCTGCTCTGCCTTTGAGACTTGTTGGTACACTCTTGACTCCTCATGAAGCTTACCTTGCTTCCGTTTGTTCTTCTCTTTTACTCCATATGCAGGTCATCTACTAGTTTTCTCCTGCAGAAACAAAACTTGGTGAAAGCTCAACACTCCAGCTTACCTACCGGACAGGTTCATCCAGGCACCCAAGAGTAATGGACATTCCAAGAAGAATGGAGATGCAGCTCCCAATTTGGCAATACAGTATAATTTTTCTTTTAACAAACATAACTTTTAGAACTGGGTGGGTTAATTTCAATCCATCGAAATTGGTAGATTTCAAACCTAGAAGACATGCCATTTAGAGAAATAATATTTTGTGTCTCTCTTGGGCAGAAGGACTGTTTCTAATGCATTTAACTGAACTATGTCATACTTATCCCTTCATCGTCTCCTTGCACAACAGATTGATGATGGTGTGCTGCTCAGCACCCTGATGAATATTTTTGTGATTTCTTTTGTGTAGTGTTTGTCTTTGTCACACCGTTCCCCAAATCCCCTTTCCCATCTATTCATTGAGCCCCTAACCCTCTTCCCCTGGGCTGTGTGATTTATCGAGGTGTGACTTAATTTTACACGGAGCTGGAGATGGCATGTGAGGAGCTACTGGTCCCTTGACGAGTGTTTGACTACAGGGAGATGCTCCTATTGGGCTCCAGTTTAAGAGTGATTTAATGAAATCTCGATAATCCAGAGAATGCATACGAACAAGGGTCACTTGTGCCTGGATATGCATATTGATAGAAGTCCTGATTAATGACAGGTAGGAGATAAAAAGGAACGGAGGATCGAAAGGTCCTGATGAAAGCCGTCTGACCATTATGGGCAATGGAATTGGCCAAAACATGTTGACTGGATAACAGAGGCTGGGGTGACCAGGTAACTGTGCCCTAAATATCATCACCAGATTTCTATTTTAACCCTATCCATGGGGTTCCTTAATAAACAAGAGGAGTAGACACCCAGATGATTGTTTAAATGTATTTCTGTGTGTCTAAATCCCAGATTGTTTTTGTTTTTTTGTGTATTGTTTTGTGTTCCCTGCCCCTGTTGCTCCATTCCAATGTGGGTAAACATTAGAATGTGTTAGCAGATACCCAGTGATGAAGCATGCCACAAATAGTGGGTGAGGGCAGTTTTCAAACAACTATGCTATGTTCATGATCTAGTAGCAGCCCATTTAAGTAGGGTTGGGGTTTTCTACTATTTTTCTTGTCCCTCTTGTGAAAGTGGTTAATTTTACACCATAAATGGATCACATGCTTGCTGGGGTGGGTGAGGTGAAAGGAACAACAACTCACTGCATGACCTTCTTTTACCTGAGGAATATTCCACACCGGCCCCTACAACATCGCCATTAAGATCTTGTGTTGCATAAACTCTTAACCATGTCCGACTACTCCCGATTCAAGGATTTCATTTTCCTAAGTTTAATTTTCATATAAGGTAGCTGGTTGCTGCTGCTGACTGTTCAGGGGGATAGGGCCTGGTGTCGACTCTCCCCTGTTCACTACCCTGCTTTGCCATGGCGAAGAAAGAAGTAAGAAGAAGGAAGGAAGGAAGGAAGGAAGGAAGGAAGGAAGGAAGGAAGGAAGGAAGGAAGGAAGGAAGGAAGGAAGGAAGGAAGGAAGGAAGGAAGGAAGGAAGGAAGGAAGAAGTAAGGAAGGAAGAGAACAATAAAAATACAAAAAGACATGAAAAACATGAAACAAATGAAGAAAAAAACATAAAATACACAAACAAGATCAATCATGATTAGCTTTATTTCGATAGACAAAGTCATAAATGCACATATAACAAAACATATACAGTAATCACAAAAAAACAAAAAATATATTTTTTTACAAATACATAGATGAAATTCTTAATATACACATACCAACAAGGGATCAATCTTAAGTAAACATAAATTCTGGAGCTAAAATGATAAAAGTGCTAACCATAATAAAAACAATCTTACAAACATTTGTTGCTATCAAGTGAAAAAGAAATGAAAGTACCCTCAGAGTTATGTAAATCTTCAAAACAGAAGATACAGGCAAATAAACCCTACTAATCATAAATCAAACTGTCGACAATACATTGCTAAGTGAAGTCACACAATATCTCAGTGACTAAAAGATGACAAAAGGTTCACTGGTTTGGGCCTGAGACTTTGTTTCTAATAACCCAAAACCAACCCAAGAATTTTGTAACTGGGCATGCAAAGAAAACGTTGGAGCCAGACTGAAGAATCCTAAGTGCAGGCTGGCTGCTCCGTGTCCTCAACCTCTTGCAAATGGGTTTGATCCATTTAGCACGAAAGCAAAATATTTTAACATATAAAAACAACATGACCAACAAATTTAATCTGAGCATCACATGCAGCACAGAACGGGTTGTGTTACCAGAAGCCCATTTGGAAGTAAAAGATTTCAATGGAAGAGTACCAACTCTAAATTTTAAATATAGCTCACGGCCCAAAGGGGTTGTAATAGCATCCCAATAAGGCTCCATAAGACGTCCCATTTTAAAGTTCACAAAATTTCCCTGTTAATTGTGGAGTAAGGGCCAACTGCAGGGCCCTCTGCCTAACCTAGGCCCAATAATGTTTTTTTTTTTTTAACATTTATGCCGATATAGTAGGTGCCTATGTTGGTTAAATGTTTATTAACTTGAACAAGTAAAGTCATTTTTTTTTAACTTAGCTTCAATCACTTCCTTTAATGGCAACCTATACTGTGAAAGTTCAAGCACCTACCACAACCTTCTCCAGAATAACAATTTTATCAGCAGTTGATTCCATACCTAAGTCACACACATTCTTAACTTTATTTCGGTGAGTAAAAACAAACCATTAAAGTACAATACACAACAGAGAAAGAGAGGACTTCTAAAAACAGGGAGGTGCTAAAAAACTGAGGTAAAAGTACAGTTAAAAGGGACAAGACAAGTTTTAAAAACAAACAAGGAATAAGCAGTCAGATAAACATCACTTAATATAATGAAAGGCAAAACCCCAAAATGAGAATAATTCCATAAATCAGCACTAATTAAAAATATAATACACCAATATCTGTATACTGTGGAGCAATCACATATCCAATTTGATAAATTAAATAGATAAATCTAAAAATTAATTCCCCACTCTTGCTCCTTAAAATTGCTGATCTCAGATGTCATAATAATACAAGAATTTTCCCCTTTTTCCCCCCATTAAGAAAACTGTCTGGGTGGGTGATTTTCGCTTTAAAAATTCTCACGACATAAAGTAAGGGAACAGTTCCGTAGGTCTATAAATGATCCATAAGGAACCAAATCAAGTTCCGTGTCCTGTACAAGAAAAAACAAGCTACAATGATACATCCAAGTCAAATAGATATATATAAATAAAACTAAACAATAACTACACCATTTTGTCCCTTAAACTTGCTAATCTCAACCTCCAGATAGACTCGAGAAAACTTGCCACTGGTAGAGCTATCTGGACGGACGGGTCGCATTTTAAAATTCTCTCAGCATGGAGACAGGATCTAACTCCTAATTGTTTAAAGAGCGGGATGAGCCAAAGTGCTCTTTGTTTGTGGTATGCTTGACAGTGGAAGAAAACGTGTGAAACAGTTTCTTCACTTTTACAACCCATCTGGCAACCTTTAGATCTATTAGTTGAACTGGACCATTTGTACGTAAGGCAGCACAGAGGGAGAGACCCAATCCTAAACCTAATAAAGAGGGCACGAGCAAATGAAGATAGCTTTGCATCCAAAAAGGGCTCAAATTCGTAATGGCATTTAGCAAGTAAAAAATTGTCGGACATAGACAATGGAATAGAACCAGCAAATTGTCCAACCTGAACATTATGCCAATAAGCATCCTTTAACAGCTGTGCAGCATTTTTAGGAATAGAAATAGGATCATGCCAATAGGAACCTAACCCCAGACGGGAAAAAGATTGTTCAACAAAAACACACCATTTAGATTTAATACTAGAATCACAGCCCACCACATTTAGGAGGCCACACCGAAAAGGGGTTAGGGCATCAGTTGTTTACAGCCAAATCCAAAACAGCAGGGGCCTTAGGGCAGCAATCTGTGAGATTGAAAAGAGATTTAGGTCCAGGTGACTGGGCAAGGATGGAGTAGTCGATGGAACCTTTAGCATCATTTTTAAAAACTGGTTTTCCGCCGTAGCCAGATTCGCCAGATTACAAAAGCCCCAAAGTTCGGCTCCATATAAGGCGGCCCCCCTAGCTTGAGCTTTGTATATTTCCAGTGCAGGAGATATTGCAAATTTCGGGGAACTAGAGGCAAATCTGACAATTCCACCCGCCCTCTGCTTCAGGCATAATAAAGATTTATGGCGCTGGGCATGCCAAAGATGTGAGTCTTCCACTTTGATACCTAGATAATCAAAGGTACCCACCCTTTCCAAAGGGACATCATCTAAATATACAGGCCTCTTCATTTTTTTTCTAATATCTCCAAAAACCATGTATTTTGTTTTTGCTGAATTAATTGATAACCCATGGTCAGTGCAAAACTCCAGGAATCTGGAGAGCAGCCTAGAAAGCCCCATAGCAGTACGTGATAGCAATAGGGTATCATCTGCAAACAGAAGACAGGGGATCTTCTGCCCGCCCAGGCTAGGGGCATCACTTTGACAGTCTAAAAGATAAGGCAAACAGGCATTAATAAACAAGAGAAATATGGTGGGCGCCAAGACACAGCCTTGCCTCATGCCCCGTGCAGTTGGGAAAGCAGGGGTCAGATCGCCAATGGTACCCCAACGGACTTTAGCACAATTATCAGAATAAAGATCCTTGATAATATTAATCATGGAACCCGGAACACCGGTGGTACTAAGGACCTCCCAAAGCTTGGTACGCGGGACCAGGTCAAACGCAGACTTCAAGTCAACAAAGGCCACAAATAAGTGGCCTTTGTCTGCATCTACGGTCTTCCACTTGATGGTGGTAAATCGGAAGATCTGATCGATAGTGCTGATCTTGTCCCTAAATCCTGCCTGGAGATGGCTTAAGACCTGATTTTTCGTTATCCATTGTTTTAATCTAGTTAGCAACTGGTACGAAAATATTTTCTGCAAGTTGTCTAATAGACTGATAGGCCTATAATTCCCAGGGGAGCTCTTGTCTCCTTTTTTATGAACGGGGACAATAATAGCCATCTTCCATGAGAGCGGATAGGATCGAGATGCCGTGGAAGTGTTTGATACCCTGTTTATATAACGGGTCCACACAGATAGGTCTGCTTTGTACAGATCCGAGGGAATACCATCTTGGCCAGGGGCCCTACCAGATCTTTGAGCACAAATTGCCATCTCTGTTTCTTTTAGGGTGAAGGGCGGCATTTCAGGCTGGCACAGTGCATAATCTATGGGAGTATCATAATGCTCCATCCGAGGGCCATACAGTTCACGAAAGTAAGAGAGCCTGGTTCCTGGGTCGATATGACATTCAGTAGTGGATGACAGGCCTGGGTCGCTACGCGCAACCAAAGTCCAAAAGAGCTTGGCGTCGCGAGAGCTAGCAGCCTCCGCCAGGCACTCCCATAAATGCTCCTCATATTTGAGTTTTGATAGAGTGAGAGTAGACACATAGGTGGTCATTCTGACCTCGGCGGTAAAAGGCGCCTACCGCCGGTCAGAAATCCTCCATAATCCCGCCGCGGTCGCGGAAACCCGCCACGGTCATTCTGACCCGCAGAAGGCAAACCTCCGAAAATCCGACCGCCACAACAGACCGCCAGACCAGCGGTCGGCGGAAAGGTGGAGGTGACCAAACCTCCACCGCCACGCCAACAGAAATACGCCCATGCCATTACGACCCACGAATCCACGCGGCGGTCATTCAAACGCGGTATTCCATTGGCGGGACACACCGGCGCGGTCAGAATACCCACCAACGAACAAAACTCACCCACATTGGACGATTTGAATCCCACACACCTGATACACATACACACACCACTCCCACACACACAATACAATATAAAACACCCACCCACATCACCCGCAAACCCCTACGCTTACAAAATCGTAAAGAAGGCAAGAGAGAGACACCAGCATCCAAAACATAACAGCCACAGCCACTCAACACCATCACCCACACACTATCCACACACAAAACAACACACACCACCACACTCAACTCACTTAAATACACATACTCCACCCCACACATCATACACACCACCCCATGGCACCCCAAAGACAACCCCGCTTCACAGACGAAGAACTCAGGGTTATGGTGGAGGAAATCGTTCGTGTAGAGCCCCAGCTGTTCGGCACACAGGTCCAATACACCAGCATTGCCCGGAGGACGGAGCTATGGCAGAGGATTGTCGACAGGGTGAACGCAGTGGGACAGCACCCCAGAAATCGGGAAGACATCAGGAAGCGATGGAACGACCTACGGGGGAAGGTGCGTTCCATGGTATCCAGGCACAACATCGCCGTGCAGAAGACTGGCGGAGGACCCCCACCTCAACCCCCACAATTCACATCATGGGAGGAGGAAGTCTTGAACATCCTGCATCCTGACGGCCTCGCAGGAGTCGGCGGAGGAATGGATACTGGTAAGTTGAAGCTTCAATGCTGCTTCCCCCCCACCTGCATGCCAAATCAGACCCCAAACCTCACCCCCATCCTCGAACCCCACTCTCACCCCCACCCCCATCGTCACCCCCACCCTCACCCCCACCACCATCCTCACCCCCACCACCATCCTCACCCCCACCCCCAGCACACCTATTCCCCGCCAATGTCTCACCATCACAACCCACACATCCCAAAACCTAGGCCTGCATGCGTCCACTAAGCATGGACACCCATCACCAAAGCATGCCCAATGCATATACACATCCCCCCCACAAGCCACCCTCACCAAAGCCCCCACACACGAATGCCAGCACTTGGGGACACGGGAACCCACAGATACACCCATATGCCACACATTGAAACTATAACCATACCTCTATACCCCTGCAGGTCCCGACCGTCAACACACCGCGGCGGAGGGGCCAGAATTATCCACACCCCCCACCCAAGAGGCCGTCAGCGATGACAGCAGCTCTGTCGATCTGGACACCGATGACCAGCCCGGACCATCGGGGACCTCTGGACAGTCGGTTCCCCTCACACAGGCACAGGCCACTATAGACCCTAACCCCTCTGGGAACACCAGCACAGCTCCCACCCAGCGGGCCCATGCCTCTGTCTCCAGGGCGCGTCAATCTGCGGTGTGTCTACCACTACAGGGCACCCAGGATAACCCACCACCCCAACAACAACAGGGACCTGGGGGCAGTGGTAGTGGGCACACCGGCCAGGGGGCAGAGGCCCAGGGAAACAGGGCAACTCGGCGGGCAGCTGTGCGACAGGGGGGGGAGGAGAGGCCCAGGGAACCCACTCTCCACGAGGTCCTCACCACCATCATGGGAGCATACAACCGCTCCCAGGAGACGATGGCGACGGTACTGGCCCGGTTCCAGGAGATCCAGGTGCTGCAGGAGGAACACTATCGGGGGTACAGGGAGGACATCCGAGCCATCAACACCACCCTGGTTACCATGGTAGGGCTGCTGCAGGACCTCGTAAACAGCAGGGCGGACACTGAACAACACCCAAGGGCCCCTGCCACTAGCCGGGACCAAGAACAGCCATCCACCTCCGCCGGCGCTAGTGGACAGGAGGCCCCCGCACAGCAGCAGCCCACCAGACCCCCACCTCCTGCAGGAGAAGAACCACCCCGCAAGAGGGCCCTGAGATCTCGCAAGACAGAGTAGGATGTCAAGACCCCCGCCAGCAATGGATACCACCTGATGTCATCCCACTGTCCCACATTGTCACCCTGTCCATCCTCGAACTGCCCATGCTCCATCTCTCCACAGGCCTCTGGACAATGCACCTGTGTGACTGTTACTCTGGACTCTGACATGGACATTCCTTCACCATAGCCCCCACCCACTTGAAACCACCCATCCCATTTTGAGCACTTCAATAAACACCAATTTTGCACCAAAATATCAGGAGTCTGGCTGTGATTTCAATAGATTGTAATTGACATGACAGTGCAAATATGTCCTTGTACATGGTGAAGTCAACAAACAGCTGCCACAAAGCTGTAGTCCATGGGGAAACGAAGCACAGGACTCGTAGTGGGGACCCCAGATCTGAAATAGGGAGGGAAAAGCCAAAACTCAGTCATCATACACTGGGGCAAATAGACAGGCAGCAGAGATGCTGCAGAGTAGTTAACTTTTACTAAATTATCTTTGAAATGTTACCTGTGTCCTATTGGAAGTACTGTTCAATGATTCTGTCCCTGTTGTCTGTTTCAGCCCCGTCGTCTTCCTCCTCGTCACTCTCCTCAGGTTCCACCGCTGCCACAACACCACCGTCTCGACCATCCTCCTGCAGGAAAGGCACCTGGCGGCGCAAAGCCAGGTTGTGAAGCATGCAGCAGGCCACGATGATGTGACACACCTTCTTAGGTGAGTACATTAGGGATCCCCCGGTCATATGCAGGCAGCGAAACCTGGCCTTTAGGAGGCCAAAGGTGCGTTCGATCACCCTCCTAGTACGCCCATGGGCCTCATTGTACCGTTCCTCTGCCCTGGTCCGGGGATTCCTTACTGGGGTCAGTAGCCACGACAGGTTGGGGTACCCAGAGTCCCCCACTAGCCATACACGGTGTCTCTGTAGCTGTTCCATCACGTAAGGGATGCTGCTATTCCGCATGATGTAGGCGTCATGCACTGACCCTGGGAATTTGGCATTTACATGCGAGATGTACTGGTCAGCCAAACACACCACCTGGATGTTCATTGAATGGTAACTTTTTCTGTTCCTGTACACCTGCTCCCTGTCTCTTGGGGGAACCAAAGCCACATGGGTCCCATCAATGGCACCAATTACGTTGGGAATATGTCCAAGGGCGTAGAAATCACCCTTCACTGTAGCCAGTTCGCCCACCTCAGGGAAAATAATGTAGTTCCTCACGGATTTCATCAGGGCAGACAACACTCTGGATAACACCTTTGAAAACATGGGCTGAGACATCCCAGAAGCAATTCCCACTGTTGTCTGAAATGACCCACTTGCCAAGAAATGGAGTACTGACATGACCTGCACCAGAGGGGGAATCCCTGTGGGTTGGCGGATGGGGGACATCAGGTCGGGCTCCAGCCGGGCACACAGTTCATGGATAGTGGCACGGTTAAGACGGTAGGTCAGGATAATGTGGCGTTCTTCCATTGTCGACAGGTCCACCAGCGGTCGGTACACGGGAGGATTCATCCGTCTCCTCGCCCAACCCAGCGGACGGTGCCTAGGAAGGACAACATGGAGCACACAGTCAGGCAACCCACAGGTACGTACTCACAGCTAGCACAGTATACGATTCTCTATGCAGTGAATGGCGTGTATGAGTGGCTATGCAAGGCCTAGGCCTGTGTGACGCAGTTGAAATTGAGCCATGTGGGCCCTGGAAATGGCGGCTGCCTGACCTGTGAAGTGTGACAATGGGATGTGAGGTCAATGCGCTGGCGTGGCACACCGCGGCGGGCGGCGGGCCAAGACCGCGGCGCGAAGCCGCATTGGTTAACATTGAAGCCTATGGGTTTCAGGAGCCAATGGCGAAGGGCGCCGGCGGTGGCGGGACGCACCGCCGCGGTACGCACCGCCGCGGACGTGACCGCCATTTTCTATCTACTTATCCACTTGCGACTTGAACTTTCACAGGAGAGGACCTATACTGCAAGTGTTGCTGTGACCTCGGTCTGGAAGGGACAATGGCTGCTGCGACTGGGGAAAGGGCCCCTGCCTTCACTGGAGAGGAGTTGGAGAAACTTGTGGATGGGGTCCTCCCCCAGTATGCGCAACTCTACGGTCCTCCAGACCAACAAGTGAGTTTAATTCTATCTAGATTTGGGGCCACTGGCTGGCTTGGGGGCCTGGCGGGGATGGGGTGCATGTTGGGGCTGGCGGGGGGCCTGGCGGGGATGGGGGGCATGTTGGGCATGGCGGGGGGCCTGGCGGGGATGGGGGGCATGTTGGGCATGGCGGGGGGCCTGGCGGGGATGGGGGGCATGTTGGGCATGGCGGGGGGCCTGGCGGGGGGCCTGGCGGGGATGGGGGGCATGTTGGGGCTGGCGGGGGGCCTGGCGGGGATGGGGTGCATGTTGGGCATGGCGGGGGGCCTGGCGGGGGCCTGGCGGGGATGGGGGGCATGTTGGGCATGGCGGGGGGCCTGGCGGGGGCCTGGCGGGGATGGGGTGCATGTTGGGCATGGCGGGGGGCCTGGCGGGGGCCTGGCGGGGATGGGGGGCATGTTGGGCATGGCGGGGGGCCTGGCGGGGGCCTGGTGGGGATGGGGGGCATGTTGGGCATGGCGGGGGGCCTGGCGGGGGCCTGGCGGGGATGGGGTGCATGTTGGGCATGGCGGGGGGCCTTGCGGGGGCCTGGCGGGGATGGGGGGCATGTTGGGCATGGCGGGGGGCCTGGCGGGGGCCTGGCGGGGATGGGGTGCATGTTGGGCATGGCGGGGGCCTGGCGGGGGCCTGGCGGGGATGGGGGGCATGTTGGGCATGGCGGGGGGCCTGGCGGGGGCCTGGCGGGGATGGGGGGCATGTTGGGCATGGCGGGGGGCCTGGCGGGGGCCTGGCGGGGATGGGGGGCATGTTGGGCATGGCGGGGGGCCTGGCGGGGGCCTGGCGGGGATGGGGGGCATGTTGGGCATGGCGGGGGGCCTGGCGGGGGCCTGGCGGGGATGGGGGGCATGTTGGGCATGGCGGGGGGCCTGGCGGGGATGGGGGGCATGTTGGGCATGGCGGGGGGCCTGGCGGGGATGGGGGGCATGTTGGGCATGGCGGGGGGCCTGGCGGGGGCCTGGCGGGGATGGGGGGCATGTTGGGCATGGCGGGGGGCCTGGCGGGGGCCTGGCGGGGATGGGGGGCATGTTGGGCATGGCGGGGGGCCTGGCGGGGGCCTGGCGGGGATGGGGGGCATGTTGGGCATGGCGGGGGGCCTGGCGGGGGCCTGGCGGGGATGGGGGGCATGTTGGGCATGGCGGGGGGCCTGGCGGGGATGGGGGGCATGTTGGGCATGGCGGGGGGCCTGGCGGGGATGGGGGGCATGTTGGGCATGGCGGGGGGCCTGGCGGGGGCCTGGCGGGGATGGGGGGCATGTTGGGCATGGCGGGGGGCCTGGCGGGGGCCTGGCGGGGATGGGGGGCATGTTGGGCATGGCGGGGGGCCTGGCGGGGGCCTGGCGGGGATGGGGGGCATGTTGGGCATGGCGGGGGGCCTGGCGGGGATGGGGGGCATGTTGGGCATGGCGGGGGGCCTGGCGGGGATGGGGGGCATGTTGGGCATGGCGGGGGGCCTGGCGGGGGGCCTGGCGGGGATGGGGGGCATGTTGGGGCTGGCGGGGGGCCTGGCGGGGATGGGGTGCATGTTGGGCATGGCGGGGGGCCTGGCGGGGGCCTGGCGGGGATGGGGGGCATGTTGGGCATGGCGGGGGGCCTGGCGGGGGCCTGGCGGGGATGGGGGGCATGTTGGGCATGGCGGGGGGCCTGGCGGGGGCCTGGCGGGGATGGGGGGCATGTTGGGCATGGCGGGGGGCCTGGCGGGGGCCTGGCGGGGATGGGGGGCATGTTGGGCATGGCGGGGGGCCTGGCGGGGATGGGGGGCATGTTGGGCATGGCGGGGGGCCTGGCGGGGATGGGGGGCATGTTGGGCATGGCGGGGGGCCTGGCGGGGGCCTGGCGGGGATGGGGGGCATGTTGGGCATGGCGGGGGGCCTGGCGGGGGCCTGGCGGGGATGGGGGGCATGTTGGGCATGGCGGGGGGCCTGGCGGGGGCCTGGCGGGGATGGGGGGCATGTTGGGCATGGCGGGGGGCCTGGCGGGGATGGGGGGCATGTTGGGCATGGCGGGGGGCCTGGCGGGGATGGGGGGCATGTTGGGCATGGCGGGGGGCCTGGCGGGGGGCCTGGCGGGGATGGGGGGCATGTTGGGGCTGGCGGGGGGCCTGGCGGGGATGGGGTGCATGTTGGGCATGGCGGGGGGCCTGGCGGGGGCCTGGCGGGGATGGGGGGCATGTTGGGCATGGCGGGGGGCCTGGCGGGGGCCTGGCGGGGATGGGGGGCATGTTGGGCATGGCGGGGGGCCTGGCGGGGGCCTGGCGGGGATGGGGTGCATGTTGGGGCTGGCGGGGGGCCTGGCGGGGATGGGGGGCGTTGGGCCACTGGAAAGGAAAATGCTGAGTAACTTGAACGTGGTATTTCACCCTCCCTGTACGTGTCACATAGGTCCGCGCCCATGAGAAGATTGGGATTTGGCGTGCCATCGCCAAGGAAGTCCGGGGCCTGGGGGTCCACCATCGACGGGGCACCCACTGCCGCAAGAGGTGGGAGGACATCCGCCGCGGGACCAAGAAGACCGCCGAGTCTCTGCTGGGGATGGCCTCCCAACGTAGGCGGGGTGCCTGCCGTCAACTGAGCCCCCTGATGTTCCGGATCCTGGCGGTGGCCTACCCTGATTTGGATGGGCGCGTGAGGGCAGCACAGCAGACACAAGGGGGTGAGTAGAAGCATCATCTACTCTGTTGTCGTGCAGTGGAGGTGTCTGGGTGGGGGAGGAGGGCTGGGGGTCCCCCTAGGCCAGGGCGATATCTGTAGGCTGGGCACCCCCGTAAGCCCCTGTGTCCCCAGCCACCACCCTCAGTAGTGTGTCAGTACAGCCATCCCTGGGCCGTGTCATCCATGGGTGCAGTTGACAACTCTAGGCGTGTAGAGCATGTTCCACGGAATGCGTAGCGGACCCCAAGTGCGCAACTTAGTGCAGGGGGCATCTGTGTCTGTCATGTCCGCTAACTGTACCGGAGATCCATGTACTCAATATCCCTTTATTTCTCTCTCCCCCCCCCTTTTTGTTTGTCTTTCTGTGCTTGTGTGCATCAGCATCATCAGGCGGGGGAGAAGTGGCATCGGGGCAGGAGGGAGCTGCATCTCACATGGCCCAGGAGGGCCATGCCACAGAGTCAGACTGGACCAGTGAGACGGAGGGCGAGGGGAGCTCCACGACGGGGACGACTGGAGCCTGCAGCGACACGGACACGTCCTCGGAAGGGGGCTCCCTTGCGGGGGTGGCACCATCCGTGCCCCCCGCCATTACAGGTACAGCCGCCACCCAGCGCACCATCTCCGCCCTCCCAGCAGCCCCTCCGCGTTCGCCCCGTGCCCGCTCTGCCAGGAAGCCGGGCATCTCCTTCGCCCCAGGCACCTCAGGCCCTGCCCCTGTTACCCCCGCTGCCCTCAGTGAGGAGGTCATTGACCTCCTCCGAACGCTCATTGTTGGGCAGACTACCCTTTTGAATGCCATCCAGGGGGTGGAGAGGGAGGTTCATCGCAGCAATGCGTACCTGGAGGGCATTCATTCGGGTCAGGCTGCCCATCAGCGATCGTTCCAGGCTCTGGCCTCAGCACTGACGGCAGCCATTGTCCCTGTCTCCTGCCTGCCTCTACTAACTCCCTCCTCCCAGTCTCCTGTCCCTCTGCCTGTCCCACCCACACCATCAGACCAGCCTGCACACACCTCAACACCCAAGAGAAGCTCATCCAAACATAAGCACCACAGATCACGCAGACATTCACACACGCAACATTCCGATGCAGACATGCCAACAGTCACTACCACCTCTGTGACCCCCACCTCCTCGTCTCCCTCCTCCCTCCCTGTGACGTCTACACTCACACCTCCATTCACCTCACCATCAGCCAGTGTTTCCATCACCAGCACACCCTCCACTCCAGTCCGCACACGTGCAGTCACCACCCCCACTGCCATTTACACGTCCCCTGTGTCCTCTCCCACTGTGTCTGTCACCCCCTCTTCCACACCACACAAACGCAGCCACCCACCCACCCAACAGCCATCCACCTCACGACAGCCTATCCCTCCTGCACCAGCACCCAAAGACAGCAAACGTCACTCACCTACAACCACATCCTCTCCCTCCACTCCCATTCCCACTGTACCTACCACTCTCCATTGTCCCAAGAAGCTCTTCCTCGCCACTACTAACTTCTTTCCTGACCCTGAGCCCCCCCCTCCTTCTCGTCGGGGTAAGAAGAGCACCTCAGCCACCACCAGCCCTGCAGCCCCCTTGACAAGGGTGCAGGGGTATTGGAGCCCGCCAGCCCGCATGTCTGGATCTTCACCCAGCAGCAAGGGGACAGCCAGCCCACCCCCTGGGAAGAGGAGCAGAAGGCGGAAGGGGCGCCGCAGGAGCCCGCCTTCTACATCCCCCCCGGACACCACCCAGAGACAGTCACCAGCCACAGCTCCAAAGGGAGGCAAGGGCCACAGGCCGACGACTAAGGAGGGCAAGGGCAGCAAGTTGGAGAGGTCAGGCAGCAGGCCTGCTGCCCAGGAGGAGCCCACAACCCCCATAGCCGCTGCCCCGGGAGAGCCCACCACCCCCATAGCCGCTGCCCAGGGAGGACCCAGCCCAGCTGGCCAGGAGGGCCCCACCACCCACAGCCCAGGTGGGCAGTGAAGGAGCACCATCCCCGCTGCCCAGGAGGGCACCACCATGCAATTACCAGTTGGCCATAGACCGTCCGCCGTCTCAAGAACCGCTGAACTGGCCCCCGCCGTCTCAAGAACCGCTGAACTGGGCCCCGCCGTCTCAAGAACCGCTGAACTGGGCCCCGCCGTCTCAAGAACCGCTGAACTGGGCCCCGCCGTCTCAAGCACCGCTGAACTGGGCCCCGCCGTCTGAAGAACCGCTGAACTGGGCCCCGCCGTCTCAAGAACCGCTGAACTGGGCCCCGCCGTCTCAAGCACCGCAGAACTGGGCCCCGCCGTCTCAAGAACCGCTGAACTGGGCCCCGCCGTCTCAAGAACCGCTGAACTGGGCCCCGCCGTCTCAAGCACCGCAGAACTGGGCCCCGCCGTCTCAAGAACCGCTGAACTGGGCCCCGCCGTCTCAAGCACCGCTGAACTGGGCCCCGCCGTCTCAAGAACCGCTGAACTGGGCCCCGCCGTCTCAAGAACCGCTGAACTGGGCCCCGCCGTCTCAAGAACCGCTGAACTGGGCCCCGCCGTCTCAAGCACCGCTGAACTGGGCCCCGCCGTCTCAAGAACCGCTGAACTGGGCCCCGCCGTCTCTAGAACCGCTGAACTGGGCCCCGCCGTCTCAAGCACCGCTGAACTGGGCCCCGCCGTCTCAAGCACCGCTGAACTGGGCCCCGCCGTCTCAAGAACCGCTGAACTGGGCCCCGCCGTCTCTAGAACCGCTGAACTGGGCCCCGCCGTCTCAAGCACCGCTGAACTGGGCCCCGCCGTCTCAAGAACCGCTGAACTGGGCCCCGCCGTCTCAAGAACCGCTGAACTGGGCCCCGCCGTCTCAAGCACCGCAGAACTGGGCCCCGCCGTCTCAAGAACCGCTGAACTGGGCCCCGCCGTCTCAAGCACCGCTGAACTGGGCCCCGCCGTCTCAAGAACCGCTGAACTGGGCCCCGCCGTCTCAAGAACCGCTGAACTGGGCCCCGCCGTCTCAAGCACCGCAGAACTGGGCCCCGCCGTCTCAAGAACCGCTGAACTGGGCCCTTCAAGGCAAGAACCGCTGAACTGGGCCCCGCCGTCTCAAGCACCGCTGAACTGGGCCCCGCCGTCTCAAGAACCGCTGAACTGGGCCCCGCCGTCTCAAGAACCGCTGAACTGGGCCCCGCCGTCTCAAGCACCGCTGAACTGGGCCCCGCCGTCTCAAGAACCGCTGAACTGGGCCCCGCCGTCTCTAGAACCGCTGAACTGGGCCCCGCCGTCTCAAGCACCGCTGAACTGGGCCCCGCCGTCTCAAGAACCGCTGAACTGGGCCCCGCCGTCTCAAGAACCGCTGAACTGGGCCCCGCCGTCTCAAGCACCGCAGAACTGGGCCCCGCCGTCTCAAGAACCGCTGAACTGGGCCCTTCAAGGCAAGAACCGCTGAACTGGGCCCCGCCGTCTCAAGCACCGCTGAACTGGGCCCCGCCGTCTCAAGAACCGCTGAACTGGGCCCCGCCGTCTCAAGCACCGCAGAACTGGGCCCCGCCGTCTCAAGAACCGCTGACCTGGGCCCTTCAAGGCAAGAACCGCTGAACTGGGCCCCGCCGTCTCAAGCACCGCTGAACTGGGCCCCGCCGTCTCAAGAACCGCTGAACTGGGCCCCGCCGTCTCAAGAACCGCTGAACTGGGCCCCGCCGTCTCAAGCACCGCTGAACTGGGCCCCGCCGTCTCAAGAACCGCTGAACTGGGCCCCGCCGTCTCTAGAACCGCTGAACTGGGCCCCGCCGTCTCAAGCACCGCTGAACTGGGCCCCGCCGTCTCAAGAACCGCTGAACTGGGCCCCGCCGTCTCAAGAACCGCTGAACTGGGCCCCGCCGTCTCAAGCACCGCAGAACTGGGCCCCGCCGTCTCAAGAACCGCTGAACTGGGCCCTTCAAGGCAAGAACCGCTGAACTGGGCCCCGCCGTCTCAAGCACCGCTGAACTGGGCCCCGCCGTCTCAAGAACCGCTGAACTGGGCCCCGCCGTCTCAAGAACCGCTGAACTGGGCCCCGCCGTCTCAAGAACCGCTGACCTGGGCCCTTCAAGGCAAGAACCGCTGAACTGGGCCCCGCCGTCTCAAGCACCGCTGAACTGGGCCCCGCCGTCTCAAGAACCGCTGAACTGGGCCCCGCCGTCTCAAGAACCGCTGAACTGGGCCCCGCCGTCTCAAGCACCGCAGAACTGGGCCCCGCCGTCTCAAGAACCGCTGAACTGGGCCCCGCCGTCTCAAGAACCGCTGGACTGGGCCCTTCAAGGCAAGAACCGCTGGCCCTTTGGCAGACGTGGCAGGGCAGGATCTATCTCGCGCAGGGCTGCAGGATGTCCTCTGGCCAACTTGCCTCCTCCAGTGGCAGTGGGGTCTGTTATGGACTGTTTGGACTGTGGCTTTGCTCTCCCCAGGATGGCCCAGTGGGCGGGCCACCCACTGTATGGACTGTATGGACTGTGGCTTTGCTCTCCCCAGGATGGCCCAGTGGGCAGGCCACCCACTGTATGGACTGTTTGGACTGTGGCTTTGCTCTCCCCAGGATGGCCCAGTGGGCAGGCCACCCACTGTATGGACTGTGGCTTTGCTCTCCCCAGGATGGCCCAGTGGGCAGGCCACCCACTGTATGGACTGTATGGACTGTGGCTTTGCTCTCCCCAGGATGGCCCAGTGGGCAGGCCACCCACTGTATGGACTGTATGGACTGTGGCTTTGCTCTCCCCAGGATGGCCCAGTGGGCAGGCCACCCACTGTATGGACTGTATGGACTGTGGCTTTGCTCTCCCCAGGATGGCCCAGTGGGCAGGCCACCCACTGTATGGACTGTATGGACTGTGGCTTTGCTCTCCCCAGGATGGCCCAGTGGGCAGGCCACCCACTGTATGGACTGTATGGACTGTGGCTTGGCTCTCCCCAGGATGGCCCAGTGGGCAGGCCACCCACTGTATGGACTGTATGGACTGTGGCTTTGCTCTCCCCAGGATGGGCCAGTGGTGATGGAGTCCCCTCGTGGATCTGGCGTCGTGTACTCAAGTGGCTGAGGTGCCCCCCCTTCCCTTCCCCCTGAGGTGCCTGTCCTATTTTCTTTCTGATGCCCCTGCAGTGTTCTCTCCGTGGAGTTCTTGTCGTGGGACTGGGCCTTGCCCCTTTGCACAGGACCCCTGTGATCCACGGACAGTGGTTGGACTACATTTAGTAGCTGTATATATTTTGTACATAGTTTTTTTCAATATATCTGCCCGTTTATGATCTCTTCTTTTGGTCTTTGCATTATTTCGGAGGGGGGTGGTTTGTGGGTTGTGACAGTGATCTGTGGGAATGCATTGATGTGTGTGTTGTAGTGGGTGTGGGTGGGTGGGTGTGTGCCGGTAATCTTTTCCCTCCCCTGTGTCGTAGGTGCAGTACTCACCGATGTCTTCCGCGCCGCCGGGCGTGCTCCTGGTATATGAGGAGGAATAGGAGTGCGGGGATGACCTGCAACTCTGGCTCCATACTGCCGGAATCTCCCGTGGAGTGCGTAGAGGTGAGCGTTTTCCCGTTCGTAGTCTGTTTCCGCCGTGTTCTTATCGGCGGTGCTCCCGCCCCGGAAAAGGTGGCAGATTGGTGGGTCGTAATAGGGTGGGCGGTACTTTGTCTGCCGCCGGGCTGTTGGCGGGAACCGCCGCGCTGTTTGTTTGTACCGCTGTGGCGGTCGGAGTGTTAAGTTGGCGGCCTGTGTTGGCGGGTCCCGCCAGGGTCAGAATGCCATTTTTAATACCGCCGGTCTGTTCGCGGTCCGACCGCCGCCTCTCCGCCGACCGCCAGGGTCTGAATGAGGGCCATAGTTCTTTCTCGCAAGTGTAATGTCGTCCCGGTTCTTTGCCTTTAAGGCTTCAGATAGAAGATGCTTGGCCACCCGGCACTCTTTGTCAAACCATTTGCACCTAGGAGCAGAAGATTTTGTTTGGGATTTGGAAGGTTTAGTGAAAAGCTCCTTAAGTTCCGCAAAAAACCCCACATGGGCGGACAAAATTTCTGAAGGAGATAATGCAATGGAGTCCTCAAAAAGTTGGTGACGGGTCATCATAATGCCAAGCTTATGATTCAGTAAGTCAGATTTCAAGAATGAGGGCCACTTTACCGCAAGCTTATTAGTGGAAAGTTTTGACAGAACACTTCGGCCAACCAAACCAGCGGGTAGATCAAACAGAGCTACGTTATATACAATTTGCAGGGGGGCATGGTCACTAGTGCGGGGAAGACCCACCTCTACATTAGTTATGAGATGCCAAACTCGTAAATCCAAGATGACATAATCCAAGCAACTACTATAATTACCTCTGAAAAAAGTGGGCCTAGCAGGGTTATCATTAGGAAATCGGCCATTTCCAAAACGAAGGCCGTAGTTAAGTGCAAGGTCTATTATGTGAGACACCCTAGGGGAAGGAGTGAGTGGCGTAGGATGAAATTGGAGTGGGGGAATGTTCCACACTACGTCCTCATCCTGAGTGGACTCAGCAAAGGCTGAGCCAAGCTCAATTTGGGCGTTGAGATCACCAGCAATAATGACTCGATATCTAGAATGGAATTCTGAGAGAACATTATGCAAGCGATAAATGGTATCAGACTGTTGGTTAAGGGAGCCTGGATGGGTATAGATATTAATACACAGCACAGGGGTACTAGACCTAGGCTGTATTACTATGGCTAAAATATCACAAGAATCAACAGCAATTTCCTTGACCCTAACCATCTCAGACATCTTGACCCAGATACATAGACCCCCAACCACCCTTCCCCTGGGGGATTGAGTTGCCTTTTTTTATGAAAGAACGATAACCTTGCCTATACATACCACCCATTGCCCAAGTTTCCTGGAACATGCAGATGGAGTAAGATTCCACAAAAGCCCCCCACTCCGGATCAGGCAGTTTGCTCTTAATACCCGCCACATTCCAGGACAGCAAATACCCTTCAGAAGTTGGAGTATTACAAGTGAGCGTACCAAGATCAGTATCCGCAATTAGTTTAGAATTAACTATAGGAGTACAGAGAGAAGCACTTGGGTTGGGGCCACCTGGGCTGATTAAAGGTCTTTGAGACAGTACAAGTGGACCACAGGGTATGCAATGATTAGGGAAGAGTAGTCAGTCCACATCAGATGTATCCCCTGTAGTAGCGGGATCTTGAGTACCACCATGTTTAGGATTGTGAACCAAAGCAGCCCCATCAACAGGGAAAGGCAGCAAGCCAGACTTAGGAGCAGGAACTGGATCACTGCAGGGGCTTCCCTTAGGCCTAAAAAGATGTGCGGGCAAGATCTTGTGGCCAGTAGCAGGCAGGCGTTCGCGGAAATGTATATCAAAATCAGTTCTTAACGTATTGCGGGCTTCCATCTGCAAAAGTCCCCTAACTAATTCGGGGTGAGTGAGGTTAATTTTGATGGTATCACGGCCACCGGGACAACCACGTACTCGCGAAGCAAAAACAATGTCAGAATGAATAATAGAAGCACAGCCCCTGGTATGACGAATCCAATATGCCACCTTGTTGACAAGGGAGGAGGTATCTTCTCTGCTATGGGATGTAAGAGGAGGAACATTGCACAAATAAATACAATTTGAATTAGCCACATGAGTAGAAGGGGCCACAACTTGACCAAAGTCAAAAGAGGAGGGTGCTGAGCGTACTGCTGAAGTGGCCGGATGGATCCTATGGCCTGGCTTATTAGTGGGGCCCTTGTTGTGGTCCTCACTTGTTGAAGAAATAGCATGCAGTGCAACCGGGCCCAAAGGACAAGAAGATTGTACCGGCACAGGAATCAAAGTACGGTGAGGAGGTGAATAATTTTTTTTTAACGAGATTGAGAACCTCAAACAATATGCCCTTTAGCTCCCCGACTTCACGTTTTAAGCTAGAGACTATTGTTAGTACGTCTTCTCCTGGAGGGTCACAAGGAGTGATAACGTGTGAAGATATCGAAAGTTGGTTGGCACCCACTGAGTCAGCCTGGTCTAAAGTAGAGAACCGATTAGCGCAAAGGATGCCACTGAGAATGAGATCGTAAGGGGTGGCATCTAAGTTGTCCATTAGACCTGGGGGAGTCAAAGGTTTGGGCAAACCCAACTGACTAGGCGATACAGAAACTTGCACAGGGGAATTCAAGGGCTGGGGATCAATAGAAAGGTTAGGGGCTGCTGTTAGGAACGGGAGTAAAGTCCCAGATTTCAGTCTCTTGCAGGCCTTGCTCTCCTTTTCCTTAAGAATAGATTCCACCTCCTCAATTAAGTTATCAATTTCTCTTGAGGCGCAATTTGAGTGGACTTGCGCTACTCTATTAAGTTTTAGGTTTTTAGATTTAACACCTGCAGCATCAGGACTGGTGCGCGCCTTACGCTTCCCCATGCTTGGCAAGGGAAGTAAAATAGGTAAGGCAGGGAAAAAAAGAAAAAGGCACTCACTACACTCTTGTGAGGTGCATATACAAAGAATTTGGAAGAGAAAACCAAGGGGGGTGGCCCAGCCCAGCCTCTACCGGGCACGGACGGGCAAAGGACGGGCCCGCCCCTGGCCCGGGCTTTGCCCGGGAGCGTCCCGCGCGCGTCCCACGAAGCGGCGCGCTCTGTCCAAGTTTAAAGGGCTCAGTGCCCCGCCCCCAGGATACAGCGGCTGGCCTCCTCCTTCCCGGCAAAGTAAACGCGCGTACCTAAGTCAAAACATAGAGGAACCAAAAGAGTGCTCACTGGGAGACAGGTGATGATTCTAAAACATTGCTTTCCAAACTAATCAACGGGGAAACACTTGCAAATCCCCATAAATCTGTGCCACATAACACTGAGTTTAAAACCTTTGTCTCATAGATTTGGACAACAGAGGAAATGGCCTTCCAAAATGAAGATATATACTGTTTTACTATAGACTCTGTTATCTGCTTGTAGTTTGTAACCCATATATCAATCTGTGGTTTCCAGGCAAGTGTAGAAGACCAAGTAATACCCAGATAGATGAAGGCATCTCCCCTTTCCAAGACTGTGCCCCCTAAGACTGGTTTAATGTTAACAATCCTTGACCCCCTGAGGGCCACAAACTTAGCCCCAGATTTATAAAAAGTGGTGCTACATCACTTGTAGCGCCACTTTTCTTGCAGCCTCTTGCATCCCCCTCCGCCACCATGTTTGTGTGGTATTTAAAATACCGCACACCTTGTGGCAGAGTAGGTTGCAGTAGCGTCAGAATTTCTGACGCTATTGATGTACTGTTCAGGGTTAGTGCCAAACTTTTGTCTTGAACCCTGAACAGTTTATAGGGGCATATTGGAAAGAATGCTGTGCCCCCTTTTAACGTCTGCTTTGCTAGATTTCTTTGACCCATTTTTTCAGCCCCCCTTTGCATACTTTATGTCTGATGCAGGCATAATGTAGCGCAAAGGGTTACACAGTGGTGCAATGCATGCATTGGACCACTTTGTAAATATAGTGCAGTGGAAATCCCACCATAGCGTCAAAAACATTACGCTAAGTCGGCGCTAATGTGGTGTTAGGCTCTCTTAAATCAGGGCCTTAGTCTTTGCAGTATTTATCTTCAAACCATGAGCTAGACAAAAATCTTTAAAACGTGTGAGGGCATGTGAGGGCATGCTGAAGCCCACTTGGAGTTTTGGAGACCAACAAAGTATAGTCTGCAAACAGCAGAATAGTTACTTTAGCCCCTGCCAGAATAGGAGCATCTGTAGTTGTGGCTGACAAAAAAGAGACAACATCATTAATAAACAAGGAAAACAAGCAATTTTGAGGGTGTTAGACCTGGAATTCTTGGCATGGTCTCCCCTGTCTTTTTTGCCTCTGCTTCCCACGTTTTGACTGTGTACCAGACTCTGTTTTTGCTATTTTTGGTGCTCTGGGCACTTTTGCACTGCTGACCAATGCTAAAGTGCAAATGCTCTCTGTGCAAATTGTATGTGTAATTGTTTTTCCATGATTGGCATATTTGATTTAATGGTAAGTCCCTCGTAAAGTACACTAGAGGTGGCCATGGCCTGTAAATCAAATGCTGCTAGTATGCCTGCAGCACTGGTTGTGCCAGTAGCCCTGTAAACATGTCTCAGATCTGCCACTGCAGTGTCTATATGTGCTGTTTAAACCTCCCAATTCAACCTGGTAAGTGCACCTACTTGCCAGGACCAAGCCTTCCCTTTTTATACATGTAAAGCACTCCTAAGGTAGTCACTAGGTAGCCCGCATATCCTGATGGGCCATCTGGGCTGGATTGGAGGGAGGAGTGGTCACTTACACCTGAATAGGCTGTGCCTGCCCTCACTCAGTGTAGTCTCCAACCCCCTGGTGTGAGTCCGGAGCCAGGCCTGGGCAAGGCAGGATCTTGTGAACAACATAAACTTTCCTTTGAAGTTTGCCTACTTCAAAGGCAGAAAGGGGTATAAGCAGTGACCCAAAACCCCAGATTTCTAGATCACTTCTGGAACCAAGAGGAACCTCTGCCAAGGAAAAGAACTGAAGAACTGGAGGAGGAGTTCAGCCCCTTTGCCTGTGACTGTGCTTTGCTGAGTTAGCCTGAAATTGCTGCTTCTGCCTGTAAGAGGACAAAGTCTGGGCATTGTGGTGTATTCCTGCTTGTGAAGAATCTCCAAGGGCTTGGACTGAGCTTGCCTCCTGTTTTGAAAACTGAGTGCCATCAAAGACTTCCTCTGCCAGCACCTGGACTCTCTGCTGAGACTACTGCCCTGCCAATTGGTGCCCTATCCAGCCCCGGGCCTTTGGCAGGTGAAGCAGGTAGAACAAGGACTAAAAATCCACGTGTGGGGAAAATATTGATGCACCACCTGCAACACGGCTGTAAAAATGATGCTACGTGGCTGAAATTGGCACACCTCCTTCATCGCGGCTGGGAAGTCGATGCACCATCTGCATTACGGCTGGAGAAACAGTGTAATACCCACTTGCGGCTGCTGAAAATGACACAAACCTTATGTAGTGTGGTTTTCCAACATCATGCAGCCATATTTCTCACACATCATCGCTGGGCATCAAAATCAAAATAAACCTGCGTGGATCTGAGGTGCCCCATCCAGAAAACGATACATGGCCTCCCTTGCAAGTGAGAAAAAAAAACATATTGCAGACTTTTTCAATGCACGCTCGCACAGGGGGCTTAATTTTTGATGCAGATCAGGTACTTTGTGTAACAACGTTTCCATTGTTTTCTATGAAGTAAGACTCCTTTTATTTTGAAAATTCATAACTTTACTTGTGTATGTTGGATTTTTGTTGTTTTTGGTCTTGTTTGATTATGATAAATATTGGCTACTTTTCTAAACTAGTATGGTGTCTATTTTGTAGTGTTTTCACTGTATTCCTGTGTATTTTGGTACAAATACTTTACACGTTGCCTTTGAGATAAGCCTGACTGCTTTTTCCAAGCTACCAAGGGGATGAGCAAGGGTTATCTTAAGTGTGTATCTCCATTGCCCTGACTAGAGTGAGGCTCCCTGCTGGGACAGAGAGAAAACGGACTGCCAACCAGAGATCCCATTTCTAACAGAGGGAATGCTCATAACACCCAGAATCTGCCAAAGCTTATTCCTAGGAACCAGGTTGAAAGCCCATTTGAGGTTGACGAAGGCCACATATAAGCTGCCTTAGCCGAACTCCACCATCTTCCAATATATTAATAGAAAACAAAAAACCTGATCCAAGGTACTGTTTTTTAATGAAACCTGTCTTGGCATGGGGATAGGGCTTCTCTACCATTCAGCCAAACATTGATCCTACCAAGTACAAGAAGTACAAGACGTGCAAATATTTCTTTGTAGACAGTCAGTCAAACTAATTGGATGTAGTTCCCTGGCAAAATGTATCCCCTTCTTCATAGATTGACACCAATTCGGCACCCTTCTAAGAATTAGGGACAGTGGAGCCTGCAGAGATAGCATTTGTTAGCTGAAGAAAGTACCTGGATCAGTCATCCCTGTCATGCAAAAGCGCCTTGGCTGGAATACCATCAGGTCCTAGTGCCCTGCCCCTTGTTGCTTCATTGAGCGCTCTGCTAACTTCAGAAAGATCAAAAATAAGGGATGAATTTGCTGGAGACCTTACCCAAAGTGTTACAGAAAGAGAAGCCCAAACAGGTTCAGAATGGTCTATACACGTTACTCCTCTATTTACATCTTCAGCCAAGGTAGGGAGCACCCACTAATACAATAAAAAAATGAGGGGTAGATTAATTAGAAGGAGAGAGGATTGAAAAGATTAGGCAAGGATTCAAAAAACAGACCCAACACCATGAACAAAGTAAGAAAAGAAGATGGCTACACCCATGAGAACTACCTTGGGATTTTGAAAGTAAGGACGTACTCTGCGTTTGACTTAAAACACAATGCCTATGGGAACAACAGGGAAACTCCACCTGCCCGCATAACTTTGTGTAGTGTAGAGAGATTGCTTAACCACTCCGCACAGGCCTAGTTATTATTTCAATGCAACTACATCAGGAGTATCTATTATTTATATAATATTTGTTTGTATTTTAAAACATTAAGGGGGTCATCGCCGGGGCCAGGGTTGGCGGGAGCACCGCCAACAGGCTGGCGGTGCCCCGCAGGGCATTCTGACCGCGGTGGTTTGGCCGCGGTCAGAAGAGGAAAACCGGCGGTCTCCCGCCGGTTTTCCGCTGCCCAAAAGAATCCTCCATGGCGGCGCAGCTCGCTGCGCCGCCATGGGGATTCTGACACCCCATACCGCCGTCCTGTTCCTGGCGGCTCTGCCGCCAGGAACAGGATTGCGGTATGGGGTGTCGTGGGGCCCCTGGGGGCCCCACACTGAAGAGGGTAATAACAATTATAACAATTAAAAGTTCATAAACTAGTAAATTGACTTGTTATTACTACCTTTTTGGTGTGTTCTGGCACTTGTAAATATTAGTCTGTCCATTCCGCGTGTCATGCTGGATATTTTTCATCTTAAGTGTCAGGGTGATCTATACCAGTCTAGCATCTGTTTCCACTGTGTTTTTTGGATTTTATAGGAGTCCTTTAGTTCACACCAAAGCTCACTACACTAGGCTACTCCCAGATGTGTAGACACGTCAGCATTGCCACCGTTTTCTTGATTGTGATTTCCATCCCTAAACCCTAAAATCTCTTTATCATCCCCAGAAAACCAAACCCTGTATACCTCAAAAACATTTATCTTTTTAAAAATCGTATCCATAAACCTTCAAGAACGATATAAAATCAAATAGTTGTAGTGTTAAAATGAAGTCTCAGTTAAAATTAATAAATATTCTGGTTTTTCATTTGAAAAAATACACTTAAAACACTTTCAGAAATGAAAAGTGATAATCCTTAACTATGTCTATGTGAAAACACACTGTCTCCCATGCACAGCTGGTCACACAGATGTATACACACACACACATACATACATTAACAGATTGCTGCAGACATCCATGTCAATTTTTTTTTCAACAATATTGAGTGGATCTACGAATTCACCACAGTGCTTTATGTAGCCAGAATGGAGGATATAGTGCCGGGCACCACAGTCGATCTGCATATCTGGTAAATGTATTACAGAATACTTTTTTGAAAAAAAAATATTTGCTGCCATACATTAATTGGGTGGCTGTGAAAGGTTCCTTTGTGTTCATTTTTTTTTTTTAACAGATTTTATTGAAATTTGGTTCAAATACATTCTGCTTCTGAAATTGGCCTACCTCTACATTTGTATAGTTGTTATCATATCAACCAGCGTTTTTAAGCAACCCTCAATAATTGCAAATGTTGTATGGTGTACAAACATTGGTGTCGACCCAGTAGGAACATATCATCCGCCCCACAGTCTTGGCCAGGCAGTCTATGTGATGTTTCTGTCCACGGCTATTTCCGATTCTCTGCCCTCTGATTAGGCTGAACCCCAATGTGGCTTCACGGGGCTTAGTGTTAAGGTACTCCTCCCTCTTGTCGGTGAACTAGCATGGAATGTAGAGTGATGCCATTCAGCTCCCTCTTGCCCACCTCCCACCGCTCCACCTCCCCGAACAATGGACCAATCAATTCTAGACACACCAATGCATGTGTTGTGCCACTATGCCCCTTAGGATTCCTGAGTTTTAAAGCACATAATCGACTTTTCCCATGCTCTGCCTGCTGTGAAAAGTCGTATCATGCGGTGGGTGATGATGTGGTCTCATTAGCTTCTATAAGGGGTGTCCTAGTCTCTTCCTGCAGTGTTACAACTATCTGGTTCCAAGCACCAGTTATCTCTGGGAAGCCCCTGCCTTGTCTGAGTTCCCGTTTTAACACTAGGCTTTTGTATTCTGCCTAGCGCTCGAGTTCCCTCTTCCAGCATTGTAGATTGGGACCTACTGGTCTCTTCCAGTTCTTTATTATTTCTCTCTTGGCCAGAGTATATGCGAGGCCTTGGAATTTACTAGTGTCTTTGTTCTTGTGAGTGTTGAGGGAACCAATGCAACAGACAATGGGCTGGTGTGCAAAAGGTTTCACGCTCTATGATCTCTGCCACAAAGGACGCTGCCACCCTCCAATAAGTGGCTAAGTGTGGACAGGTCCACACCAATGTGGATAAAGTCCACTGTTTCTTCTCCACAGCGGGGACACTGCACGTCTGTTACCTGGAGGTGGTCGCAGAGCTGTTTCAGAGTGAGATATGCTCTGTGCATTACATAAAAATGTATAAGTTGAGACCTAGCGTTTCTATAGACCTTCGGCACCCTCTACAGTATCTTATCCCAGGCCTTTTCTGGGATTGAGATCCCCAAGTCCGTTTCCCATTTTTCTCTCAGGTCGTCCAGGGGGCACATTACTCCCTTACGGATTGTCCTATATCAGCTGGTTATGGCACCGTGTGTGCCATCCGAGGTCACTATATAGTTGTTGGTCTCATGAGGTCCAGGCTCCACACCTCCCATCTGCCAATGAGCACCAATGGCGTGGGTGACTGCTCTGTACAGCAAGAAGTGACCCCGCGGAAGGTCATACTCCTGCCGGAAGTCTTTTAATCCCTGTACAGGTCCACCATTCGTGTGACCCCTGCCTCTTCCTAAGTCACCAGATTCCTCCACTCACCTGCATGAGGCAGCCATTCAAGCCATATCTTAGATGTGTAGGGTGTGCTCGTGCCTATCTTCTGGAGGCACCGTTTCCAACATCGGCGAACAACCCGGATCTCTGGGGCGGTCGATGGGTCCGCTCCAGAGAACACAAAGAGAAGACCAGCAAGCTCGGAGATGGAAGGAGCCGCCGTGACCCCCTCCCCGTTCGGACTCTGCCCTCTGCTGTCCACCGGGTTAGCCACTGCAAACGGGCCACCAGGTAATATGATTTGAATTCCGGGACCGCAAGGCACCCCCCTCTGCTTGTAGTCTTTTCAGTGTGGCAAGTGCCACCCGGCATCTCTCAGCTCCCCATAAGAACACCATAATCAAGGAGTACTATTCCCTGAAAAGCGCGATAGGGACCCAAATCGGTAAGACTGCAAAATAGTACAAGAGCCTTGGCAGCGCCACCATCTTAATAAGTGCTATTCTCTGGCCACGGATAGTGGAAGTGACTTCCAGAAGCCCAGATTGGATTTCAATGCCCTAATGGCGCTCCCTATATTACCCTCCAGGATATCCACCCTGGTATGGTAAACCTTGACTCCCAAGTAGGACATGCATCGGGGCTCCCAGGAGACATGCCCTAGCTCCTCTGGTGGGTCACTGTTCACAGAAAGCTGGTACAAAAATGATTTCTGCCAGTTCAACTGTAGCCCTGCTAATTGTCCGCATTGTGCCAAAAGTGCTTTGGCTCCCTCTAGCTCCGGCCCTGCGACTCGTAAGAACAGAAGTAGATCGTCCGCGTACAGCGCTATTATCTGAGGTCGTTCCATGTACTCAAGTCCCTGATACCTATTAGCAGTTCATGCTTCTGTAACTAATGGTTCCATTGCCAATGTAAATAGAAAGGGTGAGCGTGGACAACCCTGCCTTGTGCCCCTACCGATTATTGCTCTGAGATTGTGACCCCAGTTCTGACTCGTGCTTTAGGGTCTGTGTATAGTAGTTTTGTCCAATTAATAAAACCCTTGCCCTGTCCCATATGCTCTAGGACTGCGTATAAGTATTCCCACCCTAAACTGTCGAATGCCTTTTTTATATCAATAGTTGCAGTACTTTTTGTGTGGGATGTCCGTTTCCATTATACGGATAGCTTGTCAGATATTCTGAGCTCTGTTCCGGGTGGGGATGAACCCTGCCTGGTCTGTATGGACCAAGCGGGTGATATATGGGGGCAACCTTGTCGCTAGTATGCGACTAAGGCCCTGATTTATACTTTTTGGTGCAAAACTGCACCAACTCAGTTTTGCACCAAAAAGTTTAGCACCGCTTGCACCATTTCTGTGCACCAGCCGGGCACCATATTTATGGAATGGTGCAAGCCGGTGCAAAGGGTCGGCTAGTGGAAAACAAATGAATTTATTCAGTTTGGGCTGGCAGTATGGAAAAAGGGTTTTTTGCACCAAAAAATTACGTTAGGCAGGTTAGAGTAATAAAAATGACTCTAACCTGCCTAAAGTCATTTTCTGATGCAAAACCATCCATACCACATGGTTCCTGTCTTAGAAAAGACAGGAGTCATGCCAACCACCCCAATGGCCAGCACAGGGGGCCAGGGTCCCGTGGGCATGGCCAATGCACCCACTGACATGAAGGGGGGCCATTTCAGGGCCCCCAATGGCACTTTAAAAAATAAAATAAAATACTTACCTGTAATTACCTGGGATGGGGTCCCCCATCCTCTGCTGTCCCTCTGGTGTGGGTGGGGGTGTCCCTGGGGCCTGGGGAGGGCACCTGTGGGCTTAATCCATGGTGTTCCACCATGGTAATAGGCCCACAGGTCCCCGAATGCTGCCCTGACCCAGGCGTTAAAAATGGGGCAAAGCCAGCTTTGCAAATATTTTTGACCCCTCCTCCCTCCCATAGAGTCATTTTTGCACGGGAACGCACGGGAACGCCTACCTTGCATCTCATTAAGGCAAGGTAAGTTTCCACTTCCAAAATATTACTTTAACTCCATAAATTTGGCACTAGACGGGTCGAGCACCAAAGTATAAATATGGAGTTAGTTTTGCACCAAATTTGAGTAACAAAAAATGATGCTAATTCGGTGCAAACAGAGTATAACTATGCCCCTGAGTTGGTGCATTTTTGCAACAAAAAATATAAATCAGGATCTGAGTTCCTAATAGATAAGAAATTGTGAAAATGAATACAGTGGATACTTATCACCCTAATTGAAGTGTTTAGTTAGAAAATCGCTGTCTGTAACATTTCAGTTCTAAACATGCAGAAACAATGTAGAAAAAAACATTGAAAATGCCAAGTACCTGGGTTTAACGGTTGTATAGTTAGACACAAGAGAGCAAGGGGCTTATTTATAATGCCCTAGCGCCACCTCGCACTACATTAACATCATTATTTTTAAAGTTAATGTGGCCCAATGAGGCAGAAATCCCAGAGCCAAATTTACAGGTGGGGCAATGCAAGCATTGCACCACCCTGTAACCCTTTGCGCTATATTATACCTGCACCAGGCAGAATGTATGCAAAGGGGGCATTTCTCCTTTAGAGCAGGCATTAAAAGAGGGCTTCTATTCTTTAGAATAGGGCCCTATGTACTCTGCAGGAGTAGTGCCAATATTTTGGTGCTACTCCTGCATGAGTACATCAATAGTGTCATGAGAAATGATGCTATTGCCCCCTATCCTGCACCATGGTGTGCCATATTTTAAATATGGTGCACACATGGTGGAGATAGGGGGGTGCTAAGGGGCACAGGGAAAGTGGCGCTGCACTCAGTGCAGAGCCACTTTCCATAAATCTGCCCCTAAGTCTTATCAACCACTGAAACTGCTCAAAAGAGAGAGCTATTTTATTTGGCTCGTCTTCCGCTGTTCAAACGTTGGTGTCAAGAAGAAAAACTCTTAGGGCCAGGCTTATGGAAAAGTGGTGCAGCGAGGTCTGCGCCAAAATTGCTAGCGCTGCGTTGCTTCACTTTAGAAATTCAGGATTGCTCCGTATTCAAGTGACTATGGCGCACACCTGTGTAGGCCCCTGCGCTGGCACTAAATTTAGCTGCCAACACAGGCATCCTTGCACAATCGTGCAAGGATGTCTGCGTTTAGGGGTGTGATTTATTATGTACGGGAAGGTGTCCCTTCCCGCACATAAACCATCACTAATGGTGTTTTGGCACCTCTGTGTGCTGCACAATGCAGCACACACAGAAGTGCCAAAGCGTCAATTTCAAATGATTGTTTATGTGCAGGAAGGGACACCTTCCCGCACATAAACAATCATTCCTAGCAGTTTGCTCTTTCTATGCGTGCTTTAGAATGTAGCACACATAGCAAAAGCAAAAAACAAGGAGGAATAAAACTATTCCTCCTCGTTGCACCCTACTAACGCCACCCTGGGGGTGTCGTTAGATTTTGGCGCTGCCTAAGGTTTATAAAATATCATAAAGACGAGGCAGCATCAAAATGCAATGGGTGTTGCTGTGGCATGCCCACAGCAACACCCATTGCACGCCGCTTCCATGCACAGTGCTGCGTGGGAGGGGGCCATAATTACAAGGTGACGTTAAACCACAAAATGTGGCTTAATGCCACCTTGTAAACACGGCAGAGTGCTTAGCCCCACAGGTGCATCACAAAAAGTGACGCTCCTGTGGCACTAGGGGCCTATAAATACATCCCTTAGGTCTTTATTAATGCTATGTAGTAGTTTCAATGAAGTTAAAGACCAGATTGAATGGTCGGTGTTTCCATATGACAATTTTGAATGATGAGAATCAACAAAAGTAGATTGCAGCAGGTGAAATTGCAAAGGATAGTTCACAAGAGGGCCAGAGTTCAGGATAGCATTATCAATATCCACTTGGGTAGCCTATTATTGACAATGAGGCAGCCATTGCACTGAATGGCAAGCAGAATGATATGGACCAGGTCAAGTTCAATCTGTAGAGATAGACAAGTTGGTAGATCAGGCAATAAAGGGCAACTAGAGATATTCAAAAGGGATAATTGTATCAGTTGATGATTGTATTCTGCATAATAATTGTGAAAATACATGCACTACATTTAAGCCTATGCTTCTACATTTTAGCTGACAAGCAAGAAGCAGGACAAACTTTCCTGGTAAGAGTGCTTACTGCTTATGTCCACAAAATCTGATTGCAACAATTCTTACCTCATAACACTGCCCAGTGGACCTGCTGCAAACAATATAAAAGGTATTACTTTGCATCGAAATGTGATGTAACCAGTGGAGCATGACAAAAACTACAGTACCATAGGTAAAGTGGTCATGCTAAAAGAACAAATAATGGACAGAGTGCTGAACAATGCAAACTTTCACCGCTCAATCACAGCAGTCTGGGTTTAACCCATCTTTTCTTTGACCACCTCTGCACGTAAACTCTACTCAACCCTAGGCAAATCATTCTTGTTCTTAGTTCCCGTAGGAACAATCCACTCTGAGCTACCAGACCAGGCCCTCCCCAAACCCAAAAAACAAACCATCCTAGGACTAGTTTCACAGCATCACTTCACATCAACCAACAAAGCTTCAATCCAGTGGTGCCCTGAACAAGGGACACATGTTTTGGCATACCCTTCTGACTTAGGGTGACTACTGCAAAAAGAACAGATGATGGACTGAATGTTGGACAATGCAAACATTTATCCCAAGTCACAGAGTCCTGGGTTCAATCCATTGCTTTTTTGCGCACCACTCTATCCCACTTTGGAAACAGCATCATGCAAATCATTCTTGACCCTGTTCCCCATGGCAACAATCCAGCCTGAACTGCAAGGTCAGGCCCTACCTGAACCAGAACATCCTGGGACTGGATTCGGGGTATCACCCCTTATCAGCCAGGCTAGCTTGATTCCAGTGGTCCAGTGAACACAGAACTCACATCAAGGGATACCCTTCCCTTTTAGAGCAACAATTACAAAAAGAACAGATGATGGACAGAAGGCTGAACAATGAAAACATTCATCCCCAGTCACAGAGTTCTGGGTTAATCCATAATTTTTTGACCATCCCACTTTGGACATAGCTGTTTATAAATAAGGTTTGAGCCTGATCCCTAGCTGAACATTCCAGACTAAACTGCCAGGACTGGCCTTCCATGAACCAGAAACAAGCATTCTGTGACCAGTCTCAAGGCATTACTCCTCTGCAGCCAAACCAGCTTGAAGCCAGACCCACGTCCGAGAATACCCTTTCCACTTAGGGCAGTGGTCTTCAAACTTTTTAATGCCGCGCCCCCCAAATTGAAAAATAAAAACCATTGGGCCCCCCTCAGAATTTTTCACAATTATTGTAGAAAGATGGCAATGTTTAAATAAGTCTAAACCTATTTAAACATTACAGTTAAGTACTGTTACCTTTTTAAAACTGCAATAACATGCTTCTGCTTAAAACAAAGGCATGTTATCTGTATAATATTTATTTTGGCCAGAGTTTGGCGCCCCCCTGGGATCACTTGAGGCCCCCCTAGGGGGGCCCGCCCCCCAGTTTGAAGACCTCTGACTTAGGGCGACAATTGCAAAAAGAGCAGATGAAGAACAAAATGCTGAACAATGAAAACATTAACCCCCAGTCACAAAATTCTGGGTTTAATCAATCATTTTTATGCCTGCCACACCACCCAATTTTGGCCCAGCCATATCCAAATCAGTCTTGATTAAGTTCCCCATGGGAACAATCCAGCCCAAACTACCAGACCAAGCCCTCCCTGGCAGGCAACAAGCCTACTGGGACTGGTTTCACTGTATAATCTCACATCGGACAGGCAAGCTTGAATCTAGTTGCGCAGAGAGTACGGGACTAACGTCTAAACATACTCTTCCCACTCAGGATGGCAATTGCAAAAAAAAAAGAACAAATGATGGACAGAATGATGAACATTGCAAATATTCATCCCCAGTCACAGAGATCTGGGCTTAAGCCATAATTTTTTTCCCCACCACACCAGCCCAGTTGGGACCAAACCATATTCAAAACATGATGACTGTATTCCCCCTGGAAACAGTCCAGTCCATACTGCCAAGCCCTCTCTGGACCCAAAACAAGCATCCTGGGATCTGTATCAGGATATCACCCCTCATCAACCAGGCTAGCTTGAATCCAGTAGCGCAGTGAGCATGGGATCCACGTCTTGGCATACCTTTCCCACTTAAGGTGACACTTGCATACATTCACCTCTAGTCACAGAGATCTGGGTTTAATCCATCATTTTGTTGCCCACCATGCTACCACAGGTCATAACCCAGCCATATTCAAATCAGTCTTGACGCTGTTCCCCATTGGAACAGTCCAGTCTGAAGTTCCAGGCCAGATCTTCTCTGGTCAGGAAACAAACAACCTGGGACATGTTTCGTGGTATCACCCTTCATCAGCAAGTAAAGCTAGAATCCCCAGTCACACTGAGCACATGACCCACATTTGGGCATAATCTTCCCACTTAGAGAGACCTTTGCAAAAAAGAACAGATGACTAACAGAATGCTGAACAATGCAAACATTCACCCCCAGTGACAGTAATCACAGTTTAATCCATCACTTCTTTACTCACCACACCACCCCAGTTTTGACCCAATAATATGCAAATCAGACAAAAATTACAAAAACAACATATGATGAATGGATGGCTGAATAAGGCAAACATTAACCCCCAGTCACAGAGACCTGGGTTTAATCCATTGTTCTTTTGTACACCACGTCATCCCAGTTTGGACCAAGCCATATGCAAATCAGTCTAGACCCTGCGCCCTGTGGTAACAACATAACAGTCCAGCACGATCTGCCAGACTATGAGGGTCATTACAACATTGGTGGTAAATGCCACTTACCGCCGTGCAGAAGACCACCAACACACCGCCGCGGAATTCCGCCACAGCTATTGCGACCCACAGCTCGGAATCCACCAAAATTTAGACACCCACACAAGTCGGCCACACCAAAGGTCAGTGATAAACTGGCGATAACAAAACCTCCACCGTCACACCAACAGGAATACGCCCACACTATCACAACCCAAGAATCCACGCGGCGGTCTTTCAACCGCGGTATTCCATTGGCGGTACACACCGCCGCGCTCAAAATACACAGACATTTACAAAACACTACTACATTGGACAATTCCAAATACACACACCTGATACATATACACACACCACTCCCACACACCCAATACAATATAAAACACACACCCACATCACCCACAAACCCCTACGACCAAAAACTGAATACGAAGGCAACAGACAGAGACTACAGCAATAGACAACCCCACCACACAGAGGCAAACAACACCATCACCCATACAACATCCACGCTCAAAACACCCCACACCACCACACATCACCACACTCATCAACACATACACCACACCACACATCACCTACACCACCCCATGTCACGCCAAAGACACCCCAGGTTTTCCGAGGAGGAGCTCAGGGTCATGGTGGAGGAAATCCTACGGGTAGAGCCACAGCTATTTGGAGCACAGGTGCAGCACACCTCCATAGCCAGGAAGATGGAGCTATGGCGAAGAATCGTCGACAGGGTCAACGCTGTGGGACAGCATCCAAGAAATCGGGAGGACATCAGGAAGAGGTGGAACGACCTACAGGGGAAGGTGCGTTCCGTGGTTTCAAGACACCACATTGCGGTTCAGAGGACTGGCGGCGGACCCCCACCTCCTCCCCCACAACTAACAACATGGGAGGAGCAGGTCTTGACCATCATACATCCAGAGGGCCTCGGAGCAGTCGGTGGAGGAATGGACACTGGTAAGCCAAATCTTAACTATCATATCCCCCACCCTACCTGCATGCTATCACAGACCCCCACCCTCGTCCCCTCCCCTATCACTACAACTCCTCGCTAATGTACTAATAACACAAACCACACATCCCAACACCAAGCCCTGCATGACACAACTAAGCATGGACAACCAGCACTAAAGCATGCTCACTGCACATACCCATAACAACCCAACCATCATCATACAAGCCCCCACACAGGAATGCTTGCACTTGGGTATACGCACACCCACCCATTGCACACCATGACACACACACATGCAATAATCATGCTCTTATACCCCTGCAGGACCACTACGTAACGTCACCACACAGGAGGGTCCAGACATCTCCACTCCACCCACAGAAGAGGCACACAGTGACGACAGCAGCTCTGGCCAACTGGATCCAGATGACCAGCCCGGACCATCGTGGGCCTCAGGACAGTCGGTTCCCCTTGCACAGGCACAGCCCAACACTGACCTTCCACCCTCTGGTAACACCAGCACAGCACCCACCCAGCGGGCCCATACCTCCGTACCCAGGACACGTCAATCAGCGGTGTGTCCACCACTACAGGGAACCCAGGGTAACCCACCACCCCAACAACAACAGGGACCTGGGGGCAGTGGTAGTGGGCACACGGTCCAGGGGAAGGAGGCACAGGAACACAGGGGAACTGGGAGGGCTGCTGTGCGACAGGGGGCGGACAGGCCAAGGGATCCCAGCCTGCAGGACGAACAGTATTTGGGCTTCAGGGAGGAGCTCAGAACCATCAGCTCCGCCCTGGGCACCATCGTAGGGGTGCTGAAGGACATACAAAAGACCATGAGGGACACCGTGGCACTCCAAGGGGCCCCTGACACTAGCATGGACGATAAACTGCCCACCACCTCCGCCGGCGCTAGTGGACAGGACGCCCCGCCACAGGACCACCACACCAGCACCCCACCCCCTGCAGATGGACAACCACCCCGCAAGCAGTCCCTGAGATCCTGGAACGGGACAGAGCAAGATGGCAAGACCCCGCCAGGAAATGAGACCACCCTGATTGTCCTCCCACTGCCTCACTTTGTTACCCTGTCCAGATTGGAACTGCCCCAGCTCCACTTCCTATGCCCATATGGGCAGTGCACCTGTGTGACTAATAGACTGGACTCTGCCATGGACATTCCTCCACCATCACCCATCACCATTTTACCACCCCCTCCAATAATTAGCACTTCAATAAACACCCTGGAACCACAAAACAATCTGGAGTCAGTCTGTGATTTTGAAAATGTGTATTAGCAATGACAATGACAAAATGCGTTTTCAATTGTAATGCCAACATACCTATGTCACACATCACAAGTCCATGAAGGATGCAAGCAGGTGACACACGTTGGTAACCACACCTGTGAAACCGTAATGGAAATGTACAACTCAGTTACCAAATACTGCTTCTAATTGACAGACAGGATAGAGGTAGAAGTGTGAAAGTGAATGTAATAGTAAAATAATTGTTCTCACCTGTGTGTCACTGGAAATATTGCTGTATGACTGACTCCCTGTTGTCTATGTCTTCTTCCTCAGCTTCCTCCTCATCACTGTCCACAGGCTCCACAGCTGCCACAACACTGTCATCTGGACCATCCTCCTGCAGAAAAGGCACCTGGCGTTGCAAAGCAAGATTGTGAAGCATGGAGCGGGCGATGATGATCTGGCACACCTTCCTTGGTGAGTAGAATAGGGAACCACCTGTCATATGGAGGCACCTGAACCTGGCCTTCAGGAGGCCGAAGGTCCTTTCTATCACTCTCCTAGTCAGCCCATGGGCCTCATTGTAGCGTTCCTCTGCCCTGTTCCTGGGATTCCTCACTGGGGTCAATAGCCATGACAGGTTGGGGTAACCAGAGTCCCCTAATAGCCACACCTGGTGCCTCTGGAGTTGACCCATCACATACGGGATGCTGCTATTCCGCAGGATGTAGGCGTCATGCACTGAGCCAGGGAACATAGCATTTACATGGGAGATGTACTGGTCTGCCAAACATACCATCTGTACATTCATCGAATGATAACTCTTCCGGTTCCTGTACACCTGTTCACTCCTGCGTGGGGGGACCAGAGCTACATGGGTGCCATCAATAGCACCTATGATGTTGGGGATATGTCCCAGGGCATAGACGTCACCTTTCACTGTAGCCAAATCCTCCACCTGAAGGAAAACGATGTAGCTCCTTACGTGTTTCAGCAGGGCAGACAACACTCTGGACAACACGTTGGAAAACATTGGCTGGGACATCCCTGATGCCATGGCCACAGTGGTTTGAAATGATCCATTTGCAAGGAAATGGAGCACTGATAGCACCTGCACTTCAGGGGGTATTCCTGTGGGATGGCGGATTGGTGAGATCAGGTCTGGCTCCAAATGGGTACACAGTTCCTGGATTGTGGCACGGTCAAACCTGGAGGTGATGATCAAATGTCGCTCCTCCATTGTTAACAGGTCCACCAGCAGTCGGTACCCCGGAGGATTACGCCATCTCCTCAAATGTCCCAGCTGATGGAGCCTAAGAAGGACAACAGCGACCACAGAGTCAACAAATTCCCAGGTATGTACCCACAGCTACACAGAACACGACACCAAATACAAAACTCTTCCTGTATGTGTGTTGAGTGTATGCCTAGGTATGTGTGACGCAGTAGTAAATGAAGCCATGTGGGCCCCTGAAATGGCGGCTGTCTGACCTCTAAAGTGGGACAATGGGATGTGAGGTAACTGCGCTGGCGTTGTACACCGTCGCAGTAGGGGGTCGTAGACCGCGGCGCAATGCTGCATTGGTTAACATTGGACCCTATGGGTCCCAGGTGCCAATGATGAAGTGTTCCGGCGGTGATGATACGCACCGCCGCGGACGTCACCACTGCGGAGGTGACCGCCATTTTCTATCTGTTCACTCACTCTATACCTGATCTTCTACAGGAGAGGACCTACACTGCAAGTGCTGCTGTGACCTCGGTCTGGAAGAGACAATGGCTGCTGCATCTGGTGAAAGGGCCCCTGCCTTCACTGCTCAGGAGTTGGAGAAGCTAGTCGACAGGGTCCTCCCCCAGTACAGGCTACTCTACGGTCCTCCAGACCAACAGGTAAGTACACAGGGAGCATGTTGTATGGGCTGTGCCTGTGTGATGAGGGCTGGATGTCAGTAGGAAGGGGGCAGAGTCCTGCGACCATGAAGGACTGTGAATGCATGTGCCACATGGCAAGGGTAGGGATGGGGGCCACTCACTTCGACAGTGCAGTTGGTAATGACTTCTCTTCTTCCCCTGTACATGTCATGTAGGTCAGCACCCACCAGAAGAAGGACATTTGGCGTGCCATCGCCAAGGACGTCCGGACCCTGGGGGTCCACCAGAGACGGGGCACCCACTGCCGTAAAAGATGGGAGGACATTCGCCGCTGGAGCAAGAAGACGGCGGAGGTTCAGCTGGGGATGGCCTCCCAACGTGGGAGGGGTGCCCGTCGCACCATGACCCCCCTGATGTTCCGGATCCTGGCTGTGGCCTACCTGGAGTTGGATGGGCGCTTGAGGGCATCACAGCAGACACAAGGGGGTGAGTACACTCTCATTCAGCGGTCTTTGCGTGCAGTGGAGGGGTCTGGGTGGGGTAGGAGGGCTGTGGGTGTCCCTAGGCCAGGGCGAGTTACGTAGGCTAGGCCCCTTCGTAAGGCATGGCCCTGTGGCCCTCCACCCCACCTCTGTAGAGTGCCAAGTACAGGTATACATGCCCCTGTGTCATCTATGTGGACAGATGACACTCATAGCCATGTAGGCCAGATCCCAGGAATTGCATCTGTAGAGGCCAAGAGCTCGGCATAGTGCAGGGGGCTGCTGTGTCTGTAATGTCCGCCAACGGTAGCGGTAAGCCATGCACTCAACCTGTCTTTCTTCTGTCGCCCCCTCCCCCCCCGTTTTGTGCTCTCCCTGTTCTTTTGTGCGTCAGCATCATCAGGCGGAGGTACAGTGGCACCGGACCACGAGGGAGCTGCATCCCACATGGCCATGGAGGGCCACACCACAGACTCTGAATACACCAGTGGGACGGAGGGCGAAAGGAGCTTCACGACGGTCACCGGATCACCAAACAGTGAAACAGACTCGTCCGCCGATGGGAGCTCCCTTACCAGCACCGCCCTCCTTGCAGCCCCTCAGCCTTCGCTCCGTGCCCGCTCAACCAGGAGGGTGGGCATCACCTTCGCCCCAGGCACCTCAGCCCCTGCCCCAGTCACCCCTGCTGCCCTCAGTGAGGAGGCCATTGACCTCCTCAGGTCACTCACTGTTGGGCACTCTACCATTGTGAATGCCATCCAGGGTGTAGAAAGGGAGTTGCAACATGGGAATGCATTCCTAGAGGGCATTCATTCTGGTCAGGCTGCCCTTCATCGAACCCTGCAATCTCTGGCCTCAGCACTGATAGCAGCCATTGACCCTGTGTCTAGCCTCCCCCCTCCAACTTCCTCCACCCAGACCCAGTCCCCTGTTCCCCAGCCTATCCCAAGCACACCATCAGACAAGCATGCACACACCTCAATACACAAAAGTAGCTCAGGCAAACATAAGCACCACACAACCCACAGGCACTCACACAAGCATCACCCACATACAGACACAGCAACATCCACTGCCTTCACTGTGTCCCCCTCCTCGTCGTCTCCCTCCTCCCTCCCAGTGTTGTCTACACTCTCACCTGCATGCACTACATCTACAGGCACTAGGACTCGCACCAGAACACCCAGCACCACACCCCGCTCACCTGCACTCACCACCCCCACTACCATTACACATCCCCTGTGTCCACTTCCAGTGTGTCTGTGACGCCCCCTACCAAAGTACACAAACGCAGGCGCCCACACACCCAACATCCATCCACCTCACGACAGCCTCTAGTACCTGCACCTGCACCCAAATCAGCTAAAGTTATACCTCCTACAACCACCTCCTTTTCATCCACTCCCAGACCCCCTCCAGCTACCCATCCCAGTGTTCGTCAGAAACTCTTCCTCAGCAACGTTGACCTCTTTCCCACCGCCCCCACCCCTCCAATTCATAGGTCCCGTAGTAGCACCTCAGCCAAAAAAAGTCCGGTACCAGTGGTGCGTGTTAAAGGTGTGTGGAGTGCACCGGCCACCAGGTCAGCCAGTGTGACACGGAGCCAAAGCACTGCCAGTCCACCCCCTGTAAAGCACCTTAAGTTGGAAAGTGGCCGACGGGAGTGGGTGAAGACTCATACCATCAAAACAGCTCACAAGGGTTCAGGGGGGAGTGCCGAGTCAGCTGTGACTCCTCCCAAGGTGGTGAAGGGGCACAAGAAGTCTCCAAAGTCTGGTAAGAGTGGCACAGCGGAGAAGGGTGCCATCCTCCCCGCCGGCCGGGACGCCAACACTAGCACTGTCGTCACTGGTCCGGAGACCCCCGCCAGAGTCAGTGCCCTGGAGGGCAGCAGTATCGTCACTGGTCAGGAGACCCCCGCCAGACTCAGTGCCCTGGAGGGCAGCAGTATCGTCACTGGTCAGGAGACCCCCGCCAGACTCAGTGCCCTGGAGGGCAGCAGTATCGTCACTGGTCAGGAGACCACCGCCAGAGTCAGTGCCCTGGAGGGCAGCAGTATCGTCACTGGTCAGGAGACCACCACCAGAGTCAGTGCCCTGGAGGGCAGCAGTATCGTCACTGGTCAGGAGACCAGAGTCAGTGCCCTGGAGGGCAGCAGTATCGTCACTGGTCAGGAGACCTCCGCCAGAGTCAGTACCCTGGAGGGCCTCGGCAGCCACAGCCCCGCTGGGCACTGAGGGACCGTAATGCCACACACTGCTGCACAGGTCAGAGACAGCAAAGGCAAGCACCGCTGAACAGACCAAAGACCACCATGGTGAAGACCGCTGAACAGGGCAAAGCACCGCTGAACAGGGCAAAGACCGCCATGGCAAAGCACCGCTGAACAGGTCAGAGACAGCAAAGGCAAGCACTGCTGAACAGGCCAAAGACCGCCATGGTGAAGACCGCTGAACAGGGCAAAGCACCGCTGAACAGGGCAAAGACGGCCATGGCAAAGCACCGCTGAACAGGGCAAAGACCGCCATGGCAAAGCACCGCTGAACAGGTCAGACAGCAAAGGCAAGCACCGCTGAATAGGCCAAAGACCGCCATGGTGAAGACCGCTGAACAGGGCAAAGCACCGCTGAACAGGGCAAAGACCGCCATGGTGAAGACCGCTGAACGGGGCAAAGACCGCCATGGCAAAGCACTGCTGAACAGGTCAGAGACAGAAAAGGCAAGCACCGCTGAACATGCCAAAGACCGCCATGGTGAAGACCGCTGAACAGGGCAAAGTCCGCCAAATAAAGCATTGTTAGCCCATGTGCAGCTGGGACAGTGACGGAACTGGGACCGTCACGGGGAGCGTGATGCACTCTGGGCACCAGTGCCCCTCCAGAACCAGTGGAGACCTGCATCCACTCTGTCTGTCCTTCACAGGATGAAGCACTCTAGGCACCAGTGCCCCACCAGAACCAGTGGAGACCTGCATCCACTTGAGAGACTGTGGCTTTGCACTCCCCAGGATGGAACAGTGGGCAAACCACCCACTGTAGAGACTTGAGAGACTGAGGCTTTGCACTCCCCAGGATTGATCAGTGGGCAAACCACCCACGGTAGAGACTTGAGAGACTGTGGCTTTACACTCCCCAGGATTGATCAGTGGGCAAACCACCCACTGTAGAGACTTGAGAGACTGTGGCTTTGCACTCCCCAGGATGGAACAATGGGCAAACCACCCACTGTAGAGACTTGAGAGACTGTGGCTTTGCACTCCCCAGGATTGATCAGTGGTCAAACACACACTGTAGAGACATGAGAGACTGTGGCTTTGCACTCCCCAGGATTGATCAGTGGGCAAACCACCCACTGTAGAGACTTGAGAGACTGTGGCTTTGCACTACCCAGGATTGATCAGTGGGCAAACCACCCACTGTATTGACTTGAGAGAGTGTGGCTTTGCACTCCCCAGGATGGAACAGTGGGCAAACAACCCACTGTAGAGACTGTGGCTTTGCACTCCCCAGGATTGATCAGTGGGAAAACCACCCCCTATAGAGACTTGAGAGACTGGCTTTGCACTCCCCAGGATACATCAATGGGCATGGAGCCCCGTCGTGGATCTGGCGTGGTGATGTAATCCGGCTGAGGTGCCCCCCCTTCCCTTCCCCCTGAGGTGCCTGTTGTATTTCTATCTGATACCCCTGCAGTGTTCTCTCTGTTTGTGGACAGGTATCTAGTGTGGGCCTCGCCCATGCATTTTGGGCCCAGTGGTCCACGGACATTGATATGTGCATACCTGCAGTACTACTCGTGATGTATGATTTTCGACTGTTTATATATAAATGTATATATTTGGTTACTGTATTTTTATACATTACAACAGTTATACTGATTTCCTTTTGTCTTTGCATTCTTCCTGGGGGGTTGTGGGTTGTTACTGTGCTGTTTGGAATTGCATTGATATGTGTGTTGTAGTGGGTGAGGGTCGGGTTGGGGGTGGGGGTGTTGCGTGTGTCCCCCCCTGACTTTTGCCTCCCCCTCCCCTATGTTGTAGGTGCAGTACTCACCGTTGTCTTTGGCGCCTACGTTGCTGGTGATCGTAGAGGAGCAGGAACACAATCGCAGGGAGTATTTGGAGTTCGGGCTCCATGGTGGCCTCCTTCCTCGTGGAGTGTGTTAAGGTGAGGGTTTTCCCATTGCAAAAGCTGTTTCCGCCGTGTTTTCATCCACGGTGAATCCGCCCCGGAAAAGGTGGCGGATTGGCGGGTTGTGATACTGTGGGCGGTACATTGTCTCCCGCCTGTCTGTTGGCGGTGACCGCCGCGCTGCTTGTCTGTACCGCCGTGGCGGTCGGAGTGTTAAAGTGGCTGTCTTTGTTGGCGGTTTCCGCCATGGTCATAATTCCCTTTTTTTTCCGCCGGCCTGTTTGCGGTATTAACGCAGCTTTAACACCATCCGCCAGGGTTGTAATGGCCCCCTATGTGTCACTGGGACCCTGCCAGGCAGAGCCCCATTGCTCATAAGTATGTGCCCTGTATGTGTTCCCAGTGTGATGCCTAACTGTCTCACTGAGGCTCTGCTAACCAGAACCTCAGTGGTTATGCTCTCTCTGCTTTCCAAATTTGTCACTAACAGGCTAGTGACTAAATTTACCAATTTACATTGGCATACTGGTACACCCATATCATTCCCTAGTAGATGGTATTGAGGTACCCAGGGTATTGGGGTTCCAGGAGATCCCTATGGGCTGCAGCATTTCTTTTGCCACCCATAGGGAGCTCCGACAATTCTTACACAGGCCTGCCAGTGCAGCCTGAATGGAATAACGTCCACGTTTTTTCACAGCCATTTTCCACTGCACTTAAGTAACTTATAAGTCACCTATATGTCTAACCTTCACCTGGCGAAGGTTGGGTGCAAAGTTACTTAGTGTGTGAGCACCCTGGCACTAGCCAAGGTGCCCCCACATTGTTCAGGGCAAATTCCCCGGACTTTGTGAGTGCGGGGACACCATTACACGCGTGCACTGTACATAGGTCACAACCTATGTACAGTGTCACAATGGTAACTCCGAACATGGCCATGTAACATGTCTAAGATCATGGAATTGTCACCCCAATGCCATTCTGGCATTAGCGGGACAATTCCATGATCCCCCGGGTCTCTAGCACAGAACCCGTGTACTGCCAAACTGCCTTTCCGGGGTCTCCACTGCAGCTGCTGCTGCTGCCAACCCCTCAGACAGGTTTCTGCCCTCCTGGGGTCCAGGCAGCCCTGGCCCAGGAAGGCAGAACAAAGGATTTCCTCTGAGAGAGGGTGTAACACCCTCTCCCTTTGGAAATAGGTGTGAAGGCTGGGGAGGAGTAGCCTCCCCCAGCCTCTGGAAATGCTTTGATGGGCACAGATGGTGCCCATCTCTGCATAAGCCAGTCTACACCAGTTCAGGGATCCCCCAGCCCTGCTCAGGTGCAAAACTGGACAAAGGAAAGGGGAGTGACCACTCCCCTGACCTGCACCTCCCAGGGGAGGTGCCCAGAACTCCTCCAGTGTGTCCCAGACCTCTGCCATCTAGGTGTCTGTGGCACACTGGACTGCTCTGAGTGGCCAGGTCCAGCAGGTGATGTCAGAGGCTCCTTCTGATAGGCTCTTACCTCTCTTGGTAGCCAATCCTCCTTCCTAGGTAGCCAAACCTCCTTTTCTGGCTATTTAGTTTCTCTGCTTTGGGGATCTCACCAGATAACGAATGCAAGAGCTCACCAGAGTTCCTCTGCATCTCCCTCTTCACCTTCTGCCAAAGGATCGACCGCTGACTGCTCTGGACGCCTCAAAACCGCAACAAAGTAGCAAGACGACTACTAGCAACCTTGTATTGCTTCATCCTGCCGGCTTTCTCGACTGTTTCCAGGTGGTGCATGCTCTGGGGGTAGCCTGCCTCCTCGCTGCACCAGGAGCTCCGAAGAAATCTCCAGTGGGGCGACAGAATCTTCCACCTGCAACCGCAGGCAACAAAAGACTGCATCACCGGTCCTCTGGGTCCCCTCTCAGCACGACGAGCGTGGTCCCTGGAACTCAGCAACTCTGTCAAAGTGCCTCCCACAGTCCAGTGACTCTTCAGTCCAAGTTTGGTGTAGGTAAGTCCTTGCCTCCCCACGCTAGACTGCATTGCTGGGTACCGCATGATTTGCAGCTGCTCCGGCTCCTGTGCACTCTTCCAGGATTTCCTTTGTTCACAGCCAAGCCTGGGTCCCCGACACTCTTCTGAGTTGTCCTCTGGCGTCGTGGGACTCCCTTTTGTGACTTTGGGTGGACTCTGGTTCACTTTTCTTCTAAGTGCCTGTTCAGGTACTTCTGCGGGTGCTGCCTGCTTCTGTGAGGGCTCCCTACGTTGCTGGATGCCCCCTCTGTCTCCTCATCCAAGTGGCAACATCCTGGTCCCTCCTGGGCCACAGCAGCATCCAAAAACACTAACCACGATCCTTGCAGCTAGCAAGGCTTGTTTGTGGTCTTTCTGCGTGGGAACACCTCTGCAAGCTTCTATACGACGTGTGACATCCATCCTCCAAAGGGGAAGTTCCTAGTCCTCTTCGTTCTTGCAGAACACTAAGCTTCTTCCAAACAGGTGGCAGCTTCCTTGCACCCTCAGCTGGCATTTCTTGGGTTCCTGCCCACTCTCAACACTGTCGCGACTCTTGGACTTGGTCCCCTTGTCTTACAGGTACTCAGGTCTGGAAATCCACTGTTGTTGCATTGCTGGTGTTTGTTCTCCTTGCAGAATCCCCCTATCACAACTTCTGTGCTCTCTGGGGGTAGTAGGTTCACTTTACACCTACCTTTCAGGGTCTTGGGGTGGGCTATTTTTCTAACCCTCACTGTTTTCTTACAGTCCCAGCAACCCTCTACAAGTTCACATAGGTTTGGAGTCCATACGTGGTTCGCATTCCACTTTTGGAGTATATGGTTTGTGTTGCCCCTATACCTATGTGCTCCTATTGCAATCTACTGTAATTTTACATTGCTTACATTACTTCCTTTTGCTATTATCTGCATAATTTTGGTCTGTGTACATATATCTTGTGTATATAACTTATCCTCATACTGAGGGTACTCACTGAGATACTTTTGGCATATTTTCATAAAAATAAAGTACCTTTATTTTGAGTATATCTGTGTATTGTGTTTTCTTATGATATTGTGCATATGACACCAGTGGTATAGTAGGAGCTTTACATGTCTCCTAGTTCAGCCTAAGCTGCTTTGCCATAGCGTACCTTCTATCAGTATAAGCTGCTAGAAACACCTCTTCTACACTAATAAGGGATAACTAGACCTGGCACAAGGTGTAAGTACCCACTACAAGCCAGGCCAGCCTCCTACATCTGGGCATACCCTTCCCACAAAGGGCGACAATTGCAAAAAGATGATAGACAGAATGCTGAACAATGCAATCATTCACCCTCAGTAACAGAGATCTGGGTTTGATCCATCATTTTTTTGCCCACCATGCATCCCCAGTTTGGACCCAGTCCTTTGCAAATCAGTCTTGACCCTGTCCCTCATGGGAACAGTCCTGCACAAACTGCCAGGCCAGGCGCTCTCTGGACCAGACACAAAAATCCTCTGACCTTTTTCAGGGTATCACTTCAGACTAGCTTGAATCCAGTGGGGCAGTGAGCATGGGACTCTCATCTGGGCATACCCTTCCCACTTAATATGAGAATTGCAGAAAGAGCAGATGTGGACAGAATGCTAAAAAATGCAAACATTCTTGCCCAGTTACAGAGTTCTGGGTTTATTTCATTCTTTTAATGCCGACCACGCCACCCCAGTTTGGAACCAACGCTATGCACATAAGTCTTGACACTGTCCCCATGGAAACAGTCCAGCCTGAACTGCAGGGGTTTGACCTCCCTGAACCCGAAACAAGCATTCGGGGAACAGTTGCAGAGTATGAACCCCTCATCATGTAGGCTAGCTTGAATTTTGAGGCCCAGTGGCTACGGGACCCACATCTGGACATATCCTTCTCACTTAGGATGCCAATTGCAAAAAGAACAGATGATGAACGGATTGCTGAAAAATGCAAACATTAACCCCCAGTCAGGGAAATGTGTTTAATCCATTTTTATTTTTGCCCACCACACCACCCCAGTTTGGAAACAGCCATATGCAAAGGAGTCTTGATCCTGTTCCTGATTAGGACAGGACTGCCTGAACTGCCAAGCTAGGTACTCCCTGAACCAGAAGCAAGCATCATGGGACCATTTTTGGGATATCTCACCTCATCAGCCAGACTAGCTTGAATCAATTTGTTCAGTGAGCATGTGACCAATTTTTGGGCATACGCTTCCCACTGAGAGCAAAAATTGCACAAAAAAAAAGAACAGATTGATGGATGGAATGCTGAACAATACAAACATTCACCCCAAGTCACAGAGATGCGTTTAATCCATTGTTTTTTTTCCCACTATGTCACTCCACTGTGGATCCAGCCACATGCAATTCAGTCTTGACCTTGTTCCCCATAGGAACAGGACAACCGGAACTGCCAGGCCAGAACTTCCCTGGACAGAAAATAGCATTATGGGACTTGTTTCGGGTTACTACCCCCATCAGCCAAGCTAGATTGAATCTATTGGTGCATTGAGCATGTGACCCACGTCTAGAAATATCCTTCCCACTTAGGGCGACAATTGCAAAAAGAACAGATCATGGACAGAATGCTGAACTATGCAAACATTTGCCCACAGTCACGGAGATTTCTGTTTTTTCTTTCATTTTCTTGTTCCCCATACCACCCCAGTTTGTACCAAGTGATATACAAATCAATCTAGACCCTGTCCCCCATGGGAACAGTCCAGCCACAACTTCCAAGCAAAGCCAGCGTAGCATGAATCCAGTAGTGCAGTAAGCACAGGACCTACGTCTGGGCACACCCTTCCCACTTAGGGTGACAATTGTAAAAAGAACATATGAAGGAAAGAATGCTGAACAATGTAATAATTCACCTCCAGTCACAGAGATCTGGATTTAATCCATCACTTTTGACCACCACACCACCCTAATTTGCACCTAGCCCAATGCAAACCAATCTTGACCCTGTTCCCCATGGGAACAGTTCAGCCCAAACTGCCATGTCAGGTCCTCCCTGGACCAGAAAGAATTCTAAGACCAGTTTCAGGGTATCATCCCACATCAGGCAGGCTAGTTTAATCCAATTCTGCAGTGAGCATTGGACCCACATCTCAGCATACCCTTTCGACTTAGAACAATAATTGTAAAAAGAACAGACAATGAACAGAATGCTGAACAATGCTAATATTCACCCGAAATAACAGAGTTCTGAGTTTAATGCGTTATAGTTTTGCCTAACACAACACCCTGGTTTGGACCAAGACATATGCAAATCAGTCTTGACTCTGTTCCCCCTTGGGACAGGCTTGACCAAACTGCCAAGCCAGGTCCTCCCCAACCCAAAAAAATAAACATCCTGGAACTGGTTTTAGAATACAAACCCTCACAAATCAAGGCAGTTTGAATCATTCGGTGAAGTGAGCATGTGATCCATGTCTGGGCATACCCTTCTCACTTAGGGCAACAATTGCTAAAAGAACAGATGATGAATGGAATGGTGAACAAAGCAAACATTATCCGCCAGTCACAGAGATGTGTTCAATCCATCTTTTTTTACCGACCATGCTACTGCATTTTCGGTCCAGTCATATGCAAATCGGTCTTGACCCTGTTCCCAATGGGAATAGTAAAGCCTAAACTGCCAGGCCTGGTCCTCTCTGGACCGGAAACAAGCATCCTGGGACTGGTTTCAGAGTATCACCTCTCTTCAGCCAGGCTAGATCGAATACAGTGGCGCAACAAGCACAGGATCCATGATTGGGCATACAGTTCTCACTTAGAGCGACACTTTCAATACGAAATGTGAAACAATATAAAAATTATTCACCCGCAGTCACAGCGATCTGGATTAATTCATAGTTTTGCTGTCCACCACACCATCCTATCCCAGTTGGGGCCCAACCATAAACAAATCAGTCTTGCATTGTTCCACAAGAAAACAGCCCACCCCAAAATGCCAAACTAGATCCTACCTGGACCAGGAACAAGCATCCTGGAACCATTTTCCCCAGTATCACACCTCAGCAACCAAGCTAGCTTGAATGCAGTGGCCAGTGAGCAAGTAACCCATGTCTAGGCATACCCTTTCCACTTAGGACAGCAATTGCAAAAAAGAACAGATGATGGAAAGAATGCTGAATAATGCAAATATTCACCAACAGTCACAGAGATCTCAGTTTAATGCTTAATTGTTTTTGCACACTAAGCCACCCCAATTTGTACCAAGCGATATGCAAATCAGCCATGACCCAGTTCCCCACAGGAACAGTCCTGTCCAAATTGCCAGACAAGGTCTGCTCTGGGGCTGGTTTCAGGACATTACCCCTCATCAGCCAGGCCAGCTTGAATGCAACAGCGCAGTGAGCACAGGACCCATGTCTTGCATACTCTTCCCACTTAGAAGGACAATTGCAAAAAGAACAGGTGATGAACCGAATGCTGAACAATGCAAACGCTCACCCTGAGTCACAGAGATCTGTGTTTAATCTATTGTTTTGTTGCCATCCACTCCACTCCACTCCACTCCACTCCACTCCACTCCACTCCACTCCAAAATCACTCTTGACCCTGTTCCCCCTGAGAACAGTCTAGCCCAAACTGCTAGGCCAGGCCCTCTCTGGACCAGAAAAAAGCACATTGGGCCCATTTTTGGGGTATCACTCTTTATCAGCCAGGCTAACTTGAATCCAGAGGCACAGAGAGCACAATTCCCACGTCTGGGCATACCTTTCCCACATAGGGCGACAACTTCAAAAAGAACAGATGATGGACAGAATGCTGAACAATGCAAACATTGAACCCCAGGCACAGGCATCTGGGTTAAATCCATCATTTATTTGCCCACCACACCATTCCAGTTTGGATCCAGCAATAGGCAAATCAGTCTTGACCCTGCTACCCATGGAAACAGTCCAGCCCAAACTGCCAGATATTAGGCCAAAGATTTCAACCCTTGCACTGCTCAGACGAAACTGAAGCGCTCTCCCCGTGCAACCTCGCAGTTCGCTGCAACCATGTTACACGGTCACACCCCTACCTTGAAATATGAAGTCCCAACTCTGGTCCATACTCCACCATCAGTCTTGTCGGTAATTCAAGCAAGTGGCAACTGACAAGCTGCCTGTGCTGCAAGCTCCTGAGTTTGCCAGACACCTCCCTCAGACAAACTGAGTCTTTTTCCCCTACCAGAAGAGGAGTTCTAGCTCTTCAAGCCTTAGTTTGAAACACATTTTGTGAGGATCACACCTCTGAGGTCAGTAAACTCCCCTCTGGCAGCAGTTTGGAGAGTTTTGCTGAACTCCGTGCTCCAAGTGGAGTGGGCAAAACTCTTCGAACTCTGCCGGAGGGGTGGAGTTTGCCACCCACCCACTACTCTCCAGAAAGTTTGTAATGGAAGATCTTCAAAAAACATACACCCAAATGATATGCCTTATGTCAACTCTGGTTGGGTATGCACTGTATATTTCTGATAACAGTAGAGAAATTAGAGGCTTAACTACTAATCTGACTAATGAAAGTGCTGATTTGAAAGAATTGAAAGAACTAGGTGTTTGGGAAACGATTGGCAAAGGGTTTGCTTCAGTGGGAAATTGGCTCAGCAACATTCGGAATGGGATCCTATTGAAAATATTGCAGGGGATATTAATTATTGTGGTTTGTCTAATTGGAATATGGGTATTGTGTAAATAATGCAAAGGGATTACATTGAAAAGGTCAAGGAATAACCAGAAGATTGAAGAAAAGAACAGGGAAAATTCAAAAGAGAAACAACAGTATGAAGGGATTGAATTGACAGAATTTTAGCTGATGCAAATATTTGTGGGTGGTAGTTATGTGATGACACATTTAGACATCAGAGGAGGGATTGCTAGCGCAGGTGTATTAATAAAAATTATTAATGAGTGTTCATGTATTCTGAATAAGGGGTTTGTGCAGAAAATATAATAATGTAGAAAAATAATGCACCCATTTGAAAATGTGATTCACGAGAGTAGCCGTCAATATTCACAAAGTGTACTTATTAGTGGATTAATATTGTGAAATGTTGAATATATGTTTGACTAATGTAGTGATATGTCATATTAAGGGTCATGCATTATGCTCTAGCTTTATTAATTGTAGGCCTTCACTTAGTGAGTGTCTTGGCCTACTTGCCAGCCCTCATGTAAAATCTGTATTTCTTAACGTTTAATAAATGGCTGTCTTAGAGAGTTAAGCTGTGATTTTCATTTTGCATTGTTTAAATGTGCTCATAGCTGAGAATCCTTTCCCATGAGAACCGACTGCTAGAAGATGATGTTCTTGCTAATGTAACATTTTATGTGTCATGCGTGTGAGACTAACTTTCTCAGGAGGGCAACAATGGAGATACTGACTGGAGTGGAATCTGCAACAATATTGTTACCTGACAAGCCGGATGATGAGGACATTGCAGGAAAAACCAATCAATGACATGTGAACAGAGTAATGGTAGAATTCATAGATTTGGAGTTTTAGTTTTATTGGACAAAGTGTGAACATGCAATTAACTGACTAATAGGGATTTGGGAATTTGTTTTACTAGTATGAATATAATGACGCTGCACTGAAGGAAGACAGATTCATTGTTCATTTTCTTGCTGGCTAAAAGGTCAGTATTTTCTTGTGCGTATTGACAAAAAATGTGCTTAACTTTAATGTTTAAAGACTTAGGCCCATATTTATACTTTTTGATGCAAACCTGCGCAAGCGCAGGTTTGAGTCAAAAGGTTTAACATGGGGTACCGCCATTCCAATGTGCCAGCCGGGCATCATATTTAAGGCAAGACGGTAGCCGGCGCTGCTGCCTGGTTAGCGTAAAAACAAATGACTCTAACCAGGCAGCGGAGGCGGAGGGAAGACTGGGGGTTGTGCGTCAAAGAATGGTGCAAGTCAGGTTAGAGTAAAAAAAATTACTCTAACCTGACTAGCGTAATTTTTTGACGCACAACCCCCATGGAAATGATTCCTGTCTTAGCAAAGACAGGAGTCATGCCCCCCTGCTCAATGGCCATGCTCAGGGGACCCCTGCCTCCTATGCATGGCCATTTGGCACAGTGGCACATGGGGGGCACAAGTTCGGCCCCCATATGCCACCTAAAAAAAAAAGAATACTTACTTCTACTTACCTCTACTTACAGTAGATGGTTCCCCCCATCCATGAGTGTCCTCCAGGGGTGGGTGAGGGTGGCAGGGGGCGTCCCTGGGTGCCGGGAAAGGCACCTGTGGACTGCTTCTATGGTCAGAGACCATGGAAATGATCCCATAGGTCCCTTAACGCCTGCCATGACCCAGGTGCTTAAAAACGGTGCAAATCTGACTGGGCAAAAGTTTTTAAGGCCCGCCTCCTCCTGTGCGGCAAAATGACACGGGAGGATAAATAAGGCGCACATACCTTAGAGTCATTTTTTGCACGGGAACACCTACCTTGCATGTCATTAGCGCAAGGTAGGTTTTCACGTCCAAAAAAATGACTCAAACTTCATAACTTTGGCGCTGAACGGGTCTAGCGCCAAAGTATAAATATGGAGTTAAGTTTGCACCGAATTTGCGTAAAAAAAATGATGCAAATCCGGCGCAGAGTATAAATATGGGCCTCAGCGTTTCCTGAACTTTGATGCTCAAATTTGATTGCCTTGCTGATTGACTGATGTCCTGAGGACGAAGACTGACTCTGCTTGCTGATCCACATTGAAGATAGGTATTATGAATTAGACTGTAGACTATCATGGGTATTTGTTTTTCTTTTCTAGGTACCAACTGCGCTGTTTTGATAGAGCCATACTTAGATGTTTTTCCAAATTTGTGTTACTAAATTATTGTGCATGAAGCCCAACATGCTGATGCTATTCTGATGTTAGTTAAGGATCCTCACTAATGAAATTTTGCTAAGAGGGAATATTTGCTTGCTGAATTTCTCTGCTGAATTCAAATGTACGTAATTACGCAGATACAGTTGACTTTGTTATTAATTTGCACTGTAACCTTAGAATTTGTTCAGAGCAAGCTTTGATTAGAATACATTTCTTCTGCCGCTTTGGACAGCCTGTATTGATTCTCTATGTGTTTCATTTGATTTTGAGATTAATCTACATGACCTTAGCATTGTTAATATAGGGAAAGAAATATTGTAACTTTTTCTAAATGGTGTGCTTATTCATAACTTGAATGTCAGGGTGCGTGAGAATTACTGACTCCATTGATTATTATTGTTACTGATTGTTGATGTTTATTAATTTTGTGTATTGGTTATTGATTATTGATTTGCATGTATTCGAGCTATGGTAGGAACATCTTAATTGTGAGTCAAAAGGTTCATCGACCTATTTGGGTCCCATTGTAAGGTTACTTATTAAGGTCAGACGCGCTAACATGTGTCAGGGAGTACAATCAACTGAGAAGTCTATATTCCTCTCACCTGGGTCAATGCCCACTTTATGAAAACAAACCATCTGTGTCAAACATAAAAACAGTATATGCAGTGAGGAAAGAGAGTGTCCAAAATTTATCATCAAAGGTATTGAAAAAGTTGAAATTTGTAAATCTAGTAGAAAGGATTGAAAATCAGTTTTCCAATTTATGTGGAATTAACTATTAATGCAAGGTAGTGATTAATATCCTTTTTGTGTTACCACCAGTGATTGAAGGAATTGAGAAAAACAGAGATAAGACATTATCTTATCTTTACTCATGACTGTACAAACCCCAAACGATGCTTGTCAGTCCAGGACAGGTATACATGTACTGGTTACATACAATTTACACTCAATTCTCAAGAAGACACACAAGAATTTAATGGTGATGTTAGACATTCTAGAGAATAACTGTCTAATAATGAAGTAAATATTTGCAATAAGCTAATCATGACAACACGAATTTAAGAATTCTCAATATACCACAACTATTCACATCCACTCGGAGTGATTTGGGTCTATAACCATACATTGCACAAATTAACAAAGACAGCTGTACAAAATAATGCATGTCCACACTGTAGGGCACAAGTATTATCAACTATACTTGTTGACAACAGCAATAGATATATAGGGGGTTATTACAACTTTGGAGGAGATGTTAATCCATCCCAAATGTGACGGATATACCACCAGCCGTATTACGAGTTCCACAGGATATAATGGACTCATAATACAGCTGGTGGTATATCCGTCACTTTACCGTCACTTTTGGGACGGATTAACACCTCCTCCAAAGTTGCAATAACCCCCATAATCCTAATGCGACAATGGTGGAAAGCATATGGTACTAAAATTAAACCTGAAATTTCCAACTTCAAATGTGGCCAGATTTCTCTGGGAGGCAAAACATACACTACAGTCACCATAATTTTCATTCAGGGAGAGAGCATTTTGGGTAGGTCAGTACATAGTCTATTTAAAACTGTATCTGGATGGGCAGAGTGTAATGACACTTGTCTTACATTCAAACCAAAATTACCTTACAAACTCTAATCTCATTTTCCTGCATTAAAATTTCCAGAGAACATAGTAATACCTTATTTAGAGATGAGTTATCACAATGTATACATTATTTTCTGGATATATGTTATACTGCAGCCTATCAAAGATGACAACCAGTTTAGGCCTTGCATTCTTCAATGGAGTTATGCGTCTGTTGTACTCTTATTTTTAGTAAAATATAGTTTTAAGAAGTAGAGTTTAACTATTGTATATGACCGGTAGTGGTCTGTAAATCAATATGATTTTTTCACCTTGAAGTTCATGGATGAAAATCATTTCTTGAAAATGTTGCCAGGTTTGGCCACATTTAGGTTCTTTTATTGGGAATGAGAATCCACTTACTGTCAAATAACTGTCTGAGCACTAAAAAATATGTTCCCTTTGATGTAGGTTTAATTTGCAATGCATTTTTCCTACATATAATTTCAAACTGTTTCATATATTACTTGTTAATTATACATGTTTTCAAATAACCTATTTATTTCTCTCCAAAGGTGCTGTGTGTTATTCCATTTAACCTTAGATGTAGGCATGTCACTCTCTAAATAACCGTGCATAAACAACTCAGTCCCCCAGTATGCACATTATGAATTATTAGGAACTACAGATTGAAATATTGAGTCCTCCTTCACTGCACATGTCATATACTTATAGGCCTAAAGTTTCAGTGCACAGCTGTATCTCTAACTAAACTTTAGAAACAATAAGCCAGTCCCACACCGCATACACCTTCTTATGAAAGGTCAACAGCTTTGTGTCTATACCTGTGACTGTAAACAAAAGTATGTGTGAACGCTCATTTTGTCTAGTAGACACATTACTTTTTAATACTCAGCCTCATCTATATACACATTTCTCCATGTAAAAAGTTCTGCTTGAAGAGTCAATTCTAGATCACACTTATCATGTCCTAGTGGGCTGATGTCTTCTACATAGAATGAATGGCTATTTAAATATCAGGATCAAAATATGACTGTCAAACTATATAGTCCTCCCATTAGATCACCAATTGATATCATTAGTTCGTTTTTTCCTGTAAGGAAATGTCTTCATCAGGAGGATAATCTCTTACTAAACATAATACATAGGAGAAGAGCAACTCTATTGTGTATGCAGCTTTCTCACTAAACAATACTTAAACTAAATACCCCTGTCTCACATTCATAATAGCAGGTAGGAGTAGCTTAAAAATGTTCCACATAAGATGTTTGTGTGAGATAGTTCAACTGATTATATACGAACCTCTTTTTTCTTCAAATGTATTTAGTATGCCCAGGAGTAAAATCCCACTCCACTGGTGGAGTTTGCAGAATTCTGGCACTTCCGTTTTGAGGAGTAGCGCTGAGTTCCTGAATTCCACGATCTGACCTAGAGAGGAGTTCTTTCACACATGGGAGGTTGGGTTTTGGCACTCTCTTGTGAGTGCCACTATGCTCTAGGGCCGCTAGTTAGCATGAACAAGACTTTGCATTCACTCGAGTTGTTTCTGGCCGCACATGCAAGACTTCGCATTTATCCAAACGGTCCCATTCGTGAGCACGAATGCACCTGGAGTAGATTTTCTTCTCCAGATATGGCTAAATCTATTCAAAAAGTGTTTTTTGAGTTGATTTGTTTCTCCAATAGACACTTCAAGTAGTATTTTAGATTGAGAAGCCATTTTTCATTTTTTTCAAACAGGAAAGAAGTACTCCACAGACTCCAACTTCCTGTTCCTGTCTAGTAGGCTCCTCTCAGTGCTTTGTCGATCTCTTTGTCACTTTTCACTTGAATTTCAAGGTGGATGGATCACTCTCTTTGTCTCCGGAATTTACCTTTGTATTTAAGGACTTCGTTTTTGTGAAACCATACAAGTAGGTTCCAAAACTATTGAGTAAGGTTGTTGTTTGTTTGCTTGACCATGCACCAGGACTTTTGTGTACTTTAATTTAATTTAAAAAATGTAGTGGTGGGTGGCCTGGAGTTTAAATACGGGCCTAGGTATTTATTTTGCATTTCAATGATTTTTATTATTTTGTAAAGGAAAATTATTGCACAGCTCAGTACCTGTCCCTTTCTACATTTGTAACATTTGCAATTTTATTTTACTATGTGGCCTAGATTTCCAAAGGGCCATCTAGCCAGTAGGCCCAGTACTAGTAGTCATCAATGCATGAAATAAATATTTCAGTGGTATATGTTTTTCAAGCTTCATATAGTGCAGGGATGGCATTGGATTACATTGAAAATATTGGCTATTGCTTGCATTTCATTGTTTTGCAAAAAGCCCATATGTTGTGCTGTAATATTTGATGGCATAAGAGGATATGTAACATTGGAAAAGTTTTATTGGTCAGTTCATTTTTGTGTTTTGCATTGGTGAATTAATGTTATTGTTTTCTCGCAGTTTTCTTCACCATGCCTCCTTATGGTCAATGTGTGTGTGTGTGTGTGTGTTTGTCATTGTCCACCATGTGTCTTTGTTCTCCCTGACATGTGGCAAGGGGCCATTTTGTATAGTCTATGTCCATAGGCTTACATATTTTCTTTGTTCTCCATGCCTCACGGTTCACAGCTTTTGTTTGATCATGTGACTAGCAGCCATTTTGTCCATCCAGCAAGTGTCCTTTTGCCAAAGGTTTAAATGTGTTCTTTGTTTGCCATGCCTCCTTGGTCCTTGTTGTTTTACCATGTGGGTGGCAGCCATTTTGTACATCCAGCCAGTTTGTCTTTGCCATAGGCATGCATACAAATGTTGTTAATTATTGATTTTTTGTTTATTCTAAGTTTATATTTCAATTTTTAATTGTAATTTTTCTTTCTATTTGTTAATCACATTTTTCTTTCATTTTTTTTTATTCTATTTGTTTATTTTAACATTTTATTTCAGTTTTTATGTTTATTTATATTTTTATTAAAATCTTTAATTTTAATGTTTTTGTTATTTTCATTTTCATTTGCTTTTTTCTATTTTTATTTAAATTTAATTTAATTTTTTCCATATCCATTCCAACCATCCATCCTTACATCCATCCATCCATTCATCAATCCACCAAAGGAGCACAGCTTCAGTCCAGCATTCAGATCCTTTATGTGTATAATATTTCCTTTTCCTCCTGGACACCCTGGCTTACGCAAATGTGATGCTAATGGGCCTTAGCACCATATTTACAAGGTGGCGCAAACTAGGTTTGGGCCACCTTGTAAACCCTTTGCGCCACATCAGGCATAATATATGCATGAGGTATGCAAAGTGGCGTTCACCTGTTAGAGGGTCGCTAAAAATGGTGCAATGGAATCACAAGATTCCATTGTGCCATTTCTAGCGTTAATTCTAATGTCTGCTTAAAGCAGTCATTTAAATGAGGCTCCCATTGATTTTAATGGGCATCTTAACACTATACTGGATTAGTGTCATTGTTGCAAGCTAATCCAGTATAGCATTACAATAGCGTAAAAAAAATACGCTATTTCCCTAACATGCGCCATGGTGTGCCATATTGTAGATACGGAACTACCATGGTGGTGTTAGGGGCCGCAAGAAAAGTGGCGCATCACTAGTGATGCTCCACTTCCTTGTAAATATTGCCCTTTTCGGGATGAGCAGAGCCCTCAGCATTGGCGCTGGTGATTGGCAACTGATCCTCAGCTCTTGTCATACACGCCTCAGTGCTGCCCCTCTTCTTGCCCTTAGGTGCTGATGTAAGAAATAAAGAAGATAAAAAAATAGATTTGTGGTACAGTTAACCTCCACAAAATTATTATAATAGACACTCACAGTAACATTGTACTTATCTAAATCAGATCGCCTATGGTACTAGTGTGATCAACTACCATTGAATTGGCCATACTCCTAAAATCCCTATTCCAAATTTCCTTACCAAAAGCCACATTTGGAACTAATGCCTTGCAATGGATGATCTTTGATTCTATTCTCATTTCCTCAACATTCTTGATGGACCAACCTATTCTCCTTTTTTTGCAATGCATAGGTGCATACTAGTAGTACTACACATCACTGTGAAATTGCTTGGGACTGTACGAGCTACATAGCCAAAACTCACAGAGAACGCTAACTCACTAATATCACTAATGGATCAGCCCAAAACATTCGCAATAGCAGATGAACTGAGCAAAGTATACGATTTGAAAATTTTGTGAAGATCCAGCAAGCTGCACCAACGTTAATGGCACAACAATAAATGTGAGGGTGTGCGTTATAGTTACCTTAGGGCACGAGTTATAGTTAATTGAGATAACTCTAACTATAACTGGTGAATTTCTATGGTTTGCTAAGTTTAGAATGTGAGCCTAACTATAACATCCCTTTGTTTTTTTGTGTGAATTTCTATGATTTGTTTTAACATGTAGTCATTTTAATTACAATACATTATTCCAACCTTTGGCTTTTGGCGGTGCATAGTGGCAGTTGGCCACATGACCTGACTTCTGGTCAGGCCCTGAGATTAACCACCTATAAGCACCCAACCTTGCACCATTCACATCCTTCACCCATGAGCAGGGGAGGTTGCTTGCAAGACTTGGTCCACAGCCAAACCCTGTGGTCAACACCCCTTAACCAACCAAACCCACACTGTGCACAGCCCTTTGGCCGTGTGCGGTGGAAGTTGGCTGCATCTTCTCTGGGTGTGAGAATAGATGTGAGAGAGTGTATCTGGGGTGAGAGTAACTGTCAGATTGTCTGGGTGTAAGAGTGCGTATATCAGTGTTTTAGTGGTGCTTCAGTGTGCGCGTGGGTCTGTGTGTGGGTGCATGGGGCATGCCAGTTGGTCTGTGAGTGGGTGTGTGAGTGTCTGAGTGGGTCTATGAGTGGGTGCATAAGTGTCTGAGTGGGCATGTAAGTGGGAGAGAAAGAAAGAAAGAAAGAAAGAAAGAAAGAAAGAAAGAAAGAAAGAAAGAAAGAAAGAAAGAAAGAAAGAAAGAAAGAAAGAAAGAAAGAAAGGCTTAAATATATTGTATACTTAGAATGAGATATTTGTGTTCATTTTAAAGTATAAAATATATTTATTATTTTAAAATATCTATAATGTTTTTTTTAAAAAGAAAATGAGTCCATCTGGGCTCGAACCCCTAAAGCTCAATGTGAAAGTCTGCAAACTCTCATGCCCCTCTCACACCTGTACACAGACTTTACACCCACTTTTACACCCACACAGACACTCTCACACCCACTCCCACACCCAGAGACACACCTATCACACTCACACTCACACCCAGACACACCCTCTCACATTCACTCTCAAACCCAGAGACACCCTCTCACACTCACTCTTACACCCAGGGACACACTCTCACACCCAGAGAGACACTCTCACACCCAAAGACACATTTGTATACCCAGAAATACCCTCTCACACCCACTATTACACCCAGAGACACACTCTCACACCCACGCTAAAAATATATGCTGTAATGTATATGAAGGAGTCAGGGTAGAATTTACCTGACCACAGTGGTTTGGTATAAATGTGGTATAATAACTAATAATGGGTGTAACATTTTATAAAAAAAATGTTTTAGTTGACATTTTCGAGATCTGCACATGAATCTGTGGATCCCAAAAATAGGAATACAAAAATAAAAATCATATCTATGGTAAAAAGAGTTGGCTCTGAAAAGAGCCTTTATGTTTATGAGGTGTAGTTGATAACTATGTATGAAACATGATATAGTGTTTCAAGTTCAGCAGGAACACTTTGCTGCCTTCCTCTATCAGGTGAACTCCATTATTTCTATATACACCATCCATATCAAACCATAATTCATTGTGGTATATGGACCATGTCATGGTCTCTGAGGAGTGCAGAAACAGTTTTATTAACATGTTTCCCTGATGTTTCCATTTGTGGACAGATTTCATTTGACCACTTCCATATCTGCCTTTGCCAAATGTTAGAAAAAGACAAAGGCAGTGTATGGAAAAAGTGGCATTAATTTTTCAAAGGTACTCTTCAATAGGATTTCCAACCCAGCCCCAGTAACTGTGCCCAGGTCATTGCCACCAGAGTGCACAATCATGAGGACTGGGTGTTGGTGATCCCAATGCTTTTATCCACTTTAACCCTCTGTGGCAAACCCAAGTAATATCCACATTGGATAAACCCAGGTCCCTGTTAATGCCACACTTTCTAGCATTCTCTCTAGCCCAAAACACAAAGCTGTGTCCCACAATCCACACTCTGAGCACTCTGTAGGGAAGCTGGAGTACAAAGTACTACACAGGACCAGGCTGCAGTTGAATGAGGCTGTTTTCAAATGAGATGCACTATGTTTTACAATTTGAAAAAGCAGATTTGATCGGTTGTTGTAAATATGTTGGTGCATAAAGCTATGTAGTGAGTTTGTGAGAGAGAAGTAAATGGATGCTGGATTGGGTTTTGAGAACATAGAAAAAGTATTGGTGTTTGGGATATGTTTATTAATTCAAAAAATAAAGCACACCTGCTACATTTGCTTTAGAAGTAAGCATGCTGTTGTCAGATACTGTTATGAACTTGTGACCTACTGCTGCAAGAGAATATTGCAAATTAAATTACTATGGTAGCACAGCTACAGGAGAATGGGTGGAAGGCGATCAAAAAAGCCTAGACTTTGACTTTGCAGTTGCGGTTCTAGTGTATAAAAATGATTAAAAGTCTCATTTGGTGTGAAGACACTTTTTTTTTAATCAAATAGGTGTACGTATCACGTTGGTTTCCAAAAGACAGTAAAAACTAATTTCATACTCCTCCCTTGACACTGAAAATTAAGATAAATAGAGAGTAAGTGACAGAAATATGGAAAAGTAGAATAATCAGCAAAGGAAGAGTTAAAGGCTGAACTTGGAATTAGAAAATTTGAATCACCAAGCCTTGAACTGTTTTTTTACTATCCAAAACTCACTCCTTACGTCGGTTGCAGCTAGGCCACGGAGTAGGACGCTTTGTGATTAAAAGGTAAAACATGTCATTTTGAGTTTCAGTGACTTAGATGTGCTGTTACCGGCAGTCACACACTTAGGGGCATATTTATACTCTGTTTGCACTGAATTAGCGTGATTTTTTTTTTACTCTAATTCAGTGCAAATTATACTTTGGCACTAGAACCGTCTAGTGCCAAATTTATGGAGTTAAAGTCATTTTTTGGATGTGGAAACCTACCTTGCCTTAATAAGATGCAAGGTAGGCGTACCTGTGCAAAAAATGACTCTTTGGCCTTCTCCTGTGCAAAAGTGGTGCACCGGAGGGAGAAGGGGTCAAAAAATTATGCAAAGCTTGCCATCTTTTTATGCCTGGGTCAGGGCAGGCTTTAGGGGACCAGTGAGCCTATTTCCATGGAGGAACACCATGGCATAAGCCCATTAGTGCCCTCCCCAGGCCCCAGGGACACCCTCCCCACACCAGAGGGCCAGCGGAGGATGGGGAACCCATCCCAGGTAAGCACAGGTAAATATTTTATTTTATTTTTTAACTTGCCATAGGGGTCCCTGAAATGGGCCCGATACATGACACAGGGTGCAATGGCCATGCCCAGGGGACCCTGGTCCCCTGTGCTAGCCATTGGGGGAGTGGGCATGACTCATGTCTTTTCTAAGACAGGAGTCATGTGGTATGGATGGTTTTGATTCAGAAAATGACTCTAGGCAGGTTAGAGTCATTTTTTACTATAACCTGCCTAATGTCATTTGTTGGTGCAAAACCCCCTTCTTCCATACCTCCAGCCCCACCTGACTAACATAATTTATTTTTTACACTAGCCTACCCTTTGCACCGGCTTGCAGCATTCCATAAATATGGTGCACGACTGGTGCACAGAAATGGTGCAAGCCAGTGCTAAACTTTTTTTTGCACCAAAAAGTATAAATCAGGGCCTTAGTGAGACACTGAAAGAGTCACTTACATATTTATACAGACATCCAGACAGCAAGCATTTATGAAGTAGTGTCACAGCCACTTGGGGACTGATGCAGTCACCCCGATTTGTAGAGACTCATACTACCAAGTTACCCATTTAGTAAAGTAGTATTTTAAACTTGGCTTTGGCATACTACTGCAGAGCCTGACTATGCAGTTTTGCCACCAGCTCAACTTGCCATTCAAATATCATTTTCAAAGGTTAAACTCTTCTTTTAGTACAGCTCACTTATTGTGGAGCTAGACTGAAAGTAGTCCATGGAGCAGAGTGCTTTGTCATTAACCCCTTCTGTGCCAGGGATGTAATGGTTACATCCACCGGCACAGTGCTCCTGTGCAGAGGACGTCACCATTACGTCCTCGGCCTGGAGCTCGGAGGGAGCGCTAGCACTCCCTCCATGTGCTTCCCTCCTACCACCACACGGCAGGGATGGAAGTGGAAGCCCTCCAACTTCCACCCCAACCTCCCCAGTGATGTCTGATGACATCAGCGCACGATCACGCGTTGACCTCATCAGAGGCCACTTCCCCTTCCAGCACGATCAGAACAGAAATGCACAGCAAAATTCTGGGTAACAGAACTTGGTCTGAGCCCCACAAGTCACCCCATCTTGGATTCCCCTAGGTGTCTACTTTTTAAAAATGTGAAGGTTTGCTTGGTTTCCCTAGGTGCTGGCTGAGCTAGAGTCCAAAATCCACAGGTAGGCACTTTGCAAAAACCAGCTCTGTTTTCTTTGAAAAAATGTGATGTGTCCACGTTGTGTTTTAGGGCATTCCTGGTCGCAGGCGCTAGGCCTACCCACACAAGTGAGGTACCATTTTTCTCAGGAGACATATGGAAATGCTAGGTGAAAGGAAATGTGTGGCTCCTCTCAGATTCCAGAACTTTCTATCACCGAAATGAGAGGAAAAAGTGTTTTTTTGGCCAACTTTTGAGGTTTGCAAATGATTCTGGGTAACAGAACCTGGTCAGAGCCCCGAAAGTCACCCCATCTTGGATTCCCCTATGTGTCTTGTTTTGAAAAATACACAGGTTTGCTAGGTTCCCATAGGTGCCAGCTGAGCTAGAGGCCAAAATCTACAGCTGGGCACTGTGCAAAGAACATGTCAGATTTCAATGTAAAAATGTGATGTGTCCGTTTTGTGTCTCCTGTCGCGAGCATTAGGCCTACCCATGCAAGTGAGTGACTTGGGGGCACACAGAATAGCAAAACAAGTGTTATTGCCCCTTGTCTTTCTCTACATTTTTTCCTTCCAAATGTAAGACAGTGTGTAAAAAAATGCCCTGTAATTCACATACTAGTATGGGCACCCCGGAATTCAGAGATGTGCAAATAACCACTGCTTCTCAACACCTTATCTTGTGGCCATTTTGGGAGGTTTTTGTGATGCCTATTTTTCACTTTTTATATTTCAGCAAATTAATTGCTGTATACCCGGTATAGAATGACAAATGGCAGTTTTTTCACCTCAATTTCAATATTCTTTTATTTCAGCTGTTATTTTCTGTAGGAAACACTTTTAAGATCGACACAAATGTCCCCTTGCTGAATTCAGAATGTTGTCTACTTTCCTGAAATGATTAGCTGTCTGGGATCCAGCAGTGGTTTCTCACCCATTTCTGTCAGTAACTGGAAGGAGGCTGAAAGCACAACAACAGTAAAAATGGGGTATGTCCCAGTAAAATGTCAAAATTGTGTTGAAAAATTGGGTTTTCTAATTCAAGTCTGCCTGCTCCTGAAACAGCAACTTATACATTTGTACACACACAAAGACAGCAGTTATATATCCAACAGTATACATACAGCTGTACTCAGCAACACAGCCAATAAGCAATTCATATTCTCACTTACTTGTACATTAGGAGACCTATGGAATTACTAAAAGAACCAGGTATGTACCAGTATATTTACTTCAACATCTGGGACACACTCGCAGAGAGACTGATACATTCACTCAAACATGTAGGCAAGTACTAACATAACCTAGTAACACATCCAGAGAAGTACTACTTTAAACACAGCTCCTGTCTACTACTACAGAGCGTGAGTGTGCAGTTTCACTATCAACTTGACTTGGTATTAGAAAATGTGCTTCATGAGTCTTGATCTATAGAGCTAAGGGCCAGATGTAGGAAAAATAAAAATTGCGAGTCGCATTTTGCGAGTCAATGTGACTCGCAAAATGCGACTCGCAATTTGGTATGCCAGGAAATAAACCGGTACGATTTAGCGACTCGCATCCGGACTCGCAACGCTGTGTGCGAGTCCGCAGATTGCGAGGTCGCTGTTTGCGAGTGTGCAAAAAACGAACTCGCAATTAGCGAGTTGGTGTCGCAAATTGCGAGTTCCCTCAAAATTGCTTGCAGGTGCAGCAGAACACTCCAGAAAGCACACCAAAACACTCTGGAAACACTTCCTGGCACATGATGATGACATCATAGCCAGGAAGTTAACAAATACACCTGGGAGGAGGCTGGACCACACCCTTTTACAACTGCCAGTCTGCACACTGAGCTAGCTGCAGCAGCCATGGAGGGAACCCCCCGAAAAAGGAAAATTAAATTCTCTGAGAGGGAGCTTGAGGTGCTGACCGAAGAATGTTGTCAGCACCATGATGAGCTCTTTGGGAGAGCTGCCCTCACTGTTCCAGAAGCCACCAAAAAGAAAATCTGGCAGGAAATGCAAGAGAAAATCAATGCCCTGGGGGTGAGCCACAGGACAATTGAGGACATAAGGAAGAGGTGGTATGACCTCCGCTCCCGGACCAAGGAGAGGGTGGCAGAAAGGCTCCGGGAGATGAGAGGCACTGGAGGGGGACCATCATCTGTGCCACCACCCACACCCCTTGAAGTCAGGATTGAGCAAACCTTTGAGCCGGAGGCAGTGTGAGGATTTGGGGACCTGGACACTTCAGAGCCCAGCACATCAACCGGTGAGTACCATGTGATAAGCCTGTACCCCTATCAATGTCATTCCCCACCCACCATGTACACATGTGCATGCACAACCAAATTAGCTCCATTTCAGGGTAGAAAAAGCCAGAATGATGCATTATGGGAAATGTAGTCCAATAGGCAGTGCATAGGCAAATGTTTATTAGGAATTGTGCAAAAGATACTAGACACTGACAGTGTGTTCCCCATGTCCCACAGGTCTCCAGCAAGACACCCCCTACACCCCAAGCACCCAGGCCCAGGAGGACACCCCAGGACCCTCCAGCACCCCCACATGCACAGTCAGCAGCATTCCTGCAGTTGTAACGCCTGCTGCAACAGCAACGCCAGGAGCTGCCCCAGCAACAGCCAGGGAGGATACAGGTGCGAGGACAGGGCAGCCACCACTGCGCAGGCGTCGCAGGGCAAGAGCGTCTGATTTCCGGATTCATCCTCCAACCAGCAGTGAGGCACATCTGCTGCGGGGTCAGCGCCTGCAGAACACAATATTGGGCAGGATCAGTGGGGTGCTGCACCGCATTGAAAGACAAAACCATGCAAGCATGCAGCACCTCAACAGGCGGATGGACCTGATGTGCCAGAACACTGGGGACATTGCCTCTGCCATCAGGGAACTGGCGGCCGGACTGCTGGGTCAGGCAGAGGCTGGGCGGCGCAGGGATCGGCAGATTATGTTAAGACTGGACAGGATGGCCACATCAATCGGCAGGCTAGCCATCAACACAACAGGCCTGTCGAGGAGGACAGTTGGCCTGCAAATTGAGATGGGCCATTTTGCTGGGGATGTTGCCAGGGGCCTGGGACGTCTCACACATATCATAGAACTAATGGAGACACGTGAGATGTCGAGGGCCACCGGGGAAACACCCCAAGATAGTGAAGAGGGCTCCACAGTGAGCAGTGTATCTGCCACTGACAGTAGGGTGCTAAGGAGTGGGAGGCAGAGCACCATAGATGCGGCTGGGACCAGCCAGGCTGGCAGGAGGGGCAGGAGAAGTTAGCCAACAGCCCGGACAAACAAATGTGACACATGGCTTTAATGTGCCACATGAATGGTTGGCATTTCCCTGCCCATGGACAATTTCATCTTGTATATAGTTCATGCATTACATTATTAAAACAGTTATTTTTCTTCCACTTAACAAAAGGAGTGTTTGGTTAATGGGTGAGTATGGTGGGAGTTTACACGTACCGACCAAAATATTGCGTTGCAATGTGTTCCCGTCTCAGTCTGCCTTGATTAGCTAGACTCCTATCCCCATGATGGCGGTGTGGTTGTTCTTGCTCTTCCTCATCAGGATCTGGGTCTGCAGGGGTGAGAGGTAGCCCACGTCTGGTGGCTATGTTGTGGAGGATGGCGCATGCGACCACAATTTTGAAGGCGGTAATGGGGGTGTATTGGAGGGCGCCTCCGCTGCGGTGGAGGCATCGGAATCTTGCCTTCAGGAGTCCGAAGGTGCGCTCTATGAGGTTCCTGGTCCTCTTATGCGCACTGTTGTATTGCCTCTCTGAATCATTGCTGGGTGTTAAAAATGGAGTCATGATCCATGGCCTTAGAGCATATGCACTGTCACCTGTTGGGCACAAAAGTACACTGTTAGTAAGTCCAGATAGTCGTGCACAGTGACCTGTGTGTATGTCTGCAAGGTGTATGCAGCTCTACCTAGGAGGTATCCGTCTCCAAACTCCCCACGTTCCAGGCGTTGATGTATCCCATTATGTCTAAAAATGTATGAGTCATGGGTACTGCCTGGAAACTTAGCTACGATGTCCGTGATGACGTAATGGGCATCACAAACAACCTGTATGTTGAGTGAGTGGGTACACTTTCTGTTGCGGAAAATATGTTCCAGATTAGCGGGGGGCATATTTGAATGTGTGTCCCATCTACACATCCAATGACATGGGGGAAGTGGGCAATGCTGTAAAAGTCCAGCTTTGTGCTGTTAATTTCTGCCTCATTCCTTGGTAAGTATATGAACTGAGACCTGTGCGCTACTAAGGCATCTAGGAATGCCCTGAGGAACCTTGACACTGCACTTTGGGATACCCCACCTGCCACGGCAATGACCCCCTGATAGCTCCCTGAGGCCAAGAGGTGCAGTGCGCATAGTACTTGCACATGCGTAGGGATGGCGCAGCCACGCAGAGTCTTGTGTTCTAGCTGTGGTTTTAGTAAATCTATTAATTCTAGAATGGCAGCGCTGCTAAGGCGGTATTTATCATAGATCTCCTCTTCAGTTTGCTGGAAAAGGGTCTGTCTTGTTCTATATATCTTCACCTGTCTGTGGCCCCTCCTCCTCCTCTGCTGGGCTGCGTAGACTCTCCTCCTCACTGCTATCAGGTATATGTCCGCCATCTTGAGTGACCCAGATGCCTTCTGGGTCTCCTTTTATACTTTGGTAATGGTTACCACCTGCTCTGAGTTAGTGGTAAATGTGACTTGCAAACTGGGTTTTTTGCGACTAGTCGCAATTTGCGAGTTGCAATTGCATATGGGTTGCGACTCGCAAATTGCGACTCGCACATTGCGGGTCGCAAAAGGGGGTCGCAACGGGTGCGACTCGCAAACGGGGCACATCGCTTTTTGCGAGTCGGAAATGGGCTTTTTGCATCCCATTTCCGATTTTGCACTGTCGCAAATTGCGATTCGGCCCGTTTGCGAGTCGCAAACGTTTGCTACATCTGGCCCTAAATGTTTTGTTTATTTGTTTTGCAGATACCTACTTCCAAATAAATAAGAAGATTGGCAATACCTGACAAAACACAAAGAAAAAAGAAACAGAAACAAAAATACTAACTGGTTAAAACTGACAGCAAAAGGAAGAAAAGGTAGAAGATGTGGGGAGAAAAAAATATTCACTGGTAAGAGCACTTAAGGATTTTTGTCTAAAAAATGTGCCAAAAATTGCAAAAAGAGGGAAAGATGTCAATTTAAAAAGGAAGTTTGAAATGTGCTAAGCAACAGCAAAACGTGCATGGTGTTAAAAGCAGGAAATCTAATAGGAAAACAGAACTTTGACTTGGAGACAGAAAATGTTTAAGGAGTTAAGTGAACAGTAAAAATGTTTTGAAGCAGAGTAATATAACATTTTCAAAAGAAGATGAAGAAGTATAAGCAGAAAAATAACATATTGAGACTATAGTTGAGAAAGTCTTAGCTGGGAAGAGGATACCTTTTATCCCAGTATTGAACAGAATGAAGACACTAGACAGAATACTATTGTGCTTGTGGAAAAGAACTTTAAAGTGAAAGGCTTAGATATAAAACTAATTTTTGTACATTTTATAAAGGTGAGTGGATGCACAATCAAGTACAGAGCTATTTTAATGAAGAGAGTTACTTACAAGAGAACCCATTGAGGCATGCAGTTGACTCATCTGGCCATTGCTCGGAGGTAAAAGACAGGATTGCCATAAAAAATAAAGAGATAGTTCCTAGGAATGTTTATGAAGTGATAGCTGAAGAGGTACAAGGAAAGCGTAGACAGGCCCCTTTGTGCAAATGGAAGTGCTGTGTCCAGCAAGAATAAGTTAATAAATTAAGAATCTTCCTAAGTTAATTTTCATGTAAAATTCTGAAACAAAAAAAGCAATGCAGCAAGGATTAGATTCATGCAAAGTGAGGAAATACACTAACTTGAAAGAGCATTAACTGGCATGTTGTAAAAAGTGCGCTAAAGCACTTTTCATCACTTTAGAATGTTAGCAGTGCATCATTCAAAAATGCAAAATTAAGTTAGGAGACTTTACTATGTGAAAACTCCAGCTTTATGTTTAGGAAATATGAATAGAGTTCTTTTGCATGCTACTGTAGCAGGGGTGGAGAAAGTTTGTGAAGACGTTCAGTTTTGGTTCTTGGGCCCTGAAGAGAAGTGTAGAGGAGAAGAGGAGGTCGTGACTGGAGGTGTAGAGCAATGGACCACAGATTAGTATTGAAAAATTTGAACAACAGATGGGGAAGTTGCACCACACTTACAACAAGAGCCAAACTCATAAAACATTTGTATTTTTTGAAACTGAGCAAGATAACAGAGATGAATGGCAGGAATTTAGTGCATATCTACTTGTAGAGGAATGCTTTGATTTAGCCACAAAAAAAACAATATGTACATTTTTTTATTATAAATTAGAGGATAATAACATGCCAGCTAGTGCAATACATAAAAGATTAGAATTGGTATTGATCCCAGTAGAATTTCAATAAATAAATGTTTATGAATCAATTCTTATTCAAACTAAACATCCATTTCAAGCAATAGTTTGATTGAAAGCGAAGGCAGGGAAACTTAAACCAAAAGAGTTACAGAAAGGACTCAAAGGAAGTGTTCTGTGCTTACCTCTAGATTTAAAAAAAAAAATTGAGACTGTGGGTATTGAGAGAGAAATTGATGAACCACTCATCATTTTAGTAAATGGTGTGTCCATTGAAAAAAAATATATATATGACAAGATTTAGTAGATGTCAGTAAAGTGAAGAAGCCACATTATACTTGAAAGAACATAATTTTTTATATGCCTGGGCATAGAACTCAGCTTCACCAGTGGAGTTTTCAGAATTAAGGCACTTTGTGCTACATGGAGCAGCGCGGAGTTCGTGAATTCCGCTCTCCGGCATGGAATGGAGTTTATTTGCACTCACATGATTGGGATTTGGTGCTATCTCTTGAGTGCTTTGAAACTCATGGGCCTCTAAAGCACGTGCACAAGACTTCGCTTTCACTCATGCGGTTGCTTCCGGCATGCTGGCAGTCAAAAAAGGGCTGCTCACAAGCAAGAACTCACTTCTGAACTCGATTTTCTACTCCAGAGCTACTAAATCTAGTCAAAAAGAGATTTTGATTAGATTTTCTTCTCCAATGGACCCTGCAATTTGTTTTCAGATTGTAAAGCATTTTTTTTCATAGAGGAAGGAAGTGCATCAGAGACCCCATCTTTCTCTTCCTGTTCAGCAGGCTCCTCCCAGTGCTTTGTCCATTTCCTGTTCACTTTTCACTTGGATAGTAAGGTGGAATGATCACTCTCTTTGTCTCCTGAATATATCTTTGGATTTTTGGACTTTGGGGAAGATTTAGGAAAGTAGCGCTGCACCCATGCAGTGCCACTTTCCTTACGCTCCTTAGCACCCCCTACTGCCACCATGTGTGTGCCTAAGACACGGTGCACCATGGCGCAGTGAAGGGGGGAAAAGGTTCAACATTTTTGACACTATTGATGTACTGTTCAGGGTTAGCACCAAATTGTTGGCGCTAGCCCTGAAAAGTACATAGAGGCCCATTGTAAACAAAGGTGTGCCCCTTTTAATTCCTGTTCTAGGCAGCCAGCATGTGTTCTTCTTTTTTCTTCTTGCTCCTTCTAGTTGCTGTTTGACCATGTGGATGGCAGCTATTTTGTACATGCATCCAGTGTCCTTTTGCCATAGATGTGCATGTGTTCTCTGTTTGTCATGCCCCCTTTCTCCTTTTGACTATGTGACTGGCAGCCATTGTGTCCATCCAGTCAGTGTCTCTTGCCATAGGCTTGCATGTGCTATTGTTTTGCTATGCCTTCTTGCTCTTTGTTGTTGTTGTTTGACCATGTGGCTGGCTGGCAGCCATTTTGTCCATCCAGCCAGTGTCCCGTGACAAAGGCTTACATGTGTACTTTGTTCGCCATGCCTCCTCTTTGCTCCTTGCTATTGTTTGACCTTGTGGCTGGCTGGCAGCTATTCTGTGCATGCAGCCAGTGTATCTTTGACATAGGCTTACATAGAAACATCGTAAATCATTGATCATTTGTTTTTTAAGTTTCTATTTTTAATTGTTTCTATTTTAATTTTTTTGTTTAATATTAATTTTTATGTCATTTTTCTTCCACTTTTTATTTTATTAATGTATTCGGTATTTTCATTTTTATATTTCAGATTTTTTAAATAATGTTTACTTGTGTTAGCTTTGTTACTTTACTTTTAAATTTTGATTTTTTATTTAAATTGTTTTATTTCTCTTTACTCACATTTTTGTATTTATTTCTTATATATTTTATTTGTTTTTACTTTTCTACTTATTTTTTGTATTTTTATTTTTAACTCTAACTTTTTAAAGTTACTTTTTCTTTTACTTTTTACATTTCAGTTTTTACATTGTTTATATTTTGTTTTTGTTTTTTACAATTTTTATGTAATTCTGCATTTTGCCTTGGTCCATCCATCCACATTCATCCATTCCTCCATCTATTCCTCCATCTATCAAGCCAACCACCAAAGATGTACAGCTTCACTACAGCATTTGATTTCTTTTGGTGTAATTCTATTTCCTCCAGGACACCCTGGCTGCAGAGCACGGCAGACAAATCAACAGTACAATTAATTTTATTAATGATTATTCCATTTCCCCTCGACCACCATTTACCCATGCACCTCATTATTATTATACCAGGTGTCTCCTTTAAACAGATGGAGTAAAGCAAAGAGCTAGATCTGCCTGTCGTGCTGTCTGATTTGAAATATATTTTTTATGGTGTGGTTTGCCTTTACAAAGTTTGACAATATTGGTATATTACATAAATGGCCAACCCCACTAAGATTGCATTTCTCTGTACTATTTCAACTTGCAACAATGCCACATTTCATTAGCTACAAGTTTATCTTGCTTTGTTGTTTTTAGGTGCACAGGAGAAGAGAACCCTATATCTGTGAAAGAGAAGGTTTTACAGTTACTTCAGTCCACAGGTACCGAACTCTTTTGCTTGTGCATCTTAGTGCCACAGCCAACCTAGAGCTTTAACTTGTCCCAAAAGAAATTTGCTCCCAAGAAAGTGTCCAGTGAGAAGAAGCTGCTTTCTACCAGTGGCCTGCCAACTGTAACCTTTTTCGGGAGACATGTGCCTGCCACATCGGCCTCTGGGGAGGAACCTGGGAACATCATTCCTGCATCAACAGCACCACCCAACCCAAGGCCAAGAACACGTCTGTCTGTGAGGCAGTCACTGCAACCATGGTGACATAAACAAGTAGTCATGTTCAATTGGATTTGTGTTTTTGCAAAGTAGTCCTTAAACATTTCAGGAAAAAGAGCAAAGTGGACAGAAGCAGTAGCCAGATCTTCCCGAAGTTGGAGCAGAGCAGAAGTTTGAGCTTCTTGCTGAGCAAGAACTTCTTCTTTTAGAATAAATGGCTCCCAGATCTCCAGCAAGAAAAAGGAAGAGTACTTCTCTACCATCTTCTCCAAGCACAGCTTCTGATGACGATGTTAGGGACATGGAGTGGACCCAAGCACAATCCGAGAGATGCGAGGAAAGATAATGGAAAAGTTCCAGAAAGCCTCAGAATCATGGAAGGGGATGATGAAGATTCGGATAATGACAATGAGCCGGTCATTGTGGAGGTTGGCATAGAGGAGTCCAATATTACTTTCCAATCTGCTCCGAGGGATGTGGCACAAGTAGCACTGCCAGCTCCCATGTTTGTAAGGCCCCAGCAGAGACCTGCACCAACCCATATCTCAGTAGAAGTACACACTGCAGAGAGGTAAATAACACACTTACCTACACCCAGTTCTTCTTTAGGCATTGGCCCAATAAGAAAGACTCCTCCCCAGTTTGGGACTTTTTTACGATTAACAAACAGGAGGAGAATATTGCCATATGCTCCATTTACCATACGAGGGTTCGTCGAGGCAAGGAAGGTTCACATTATGATACTGGAGGCCTGACAACCCATATGAAACAACATCTCGCAATCCATGGGAGGAGAACCCTAAAGGTATGGCTCAACTTGGTTGCAGTGGTGAAGGTGAGGAGATCCAGGAAACATCAGCCACAACTGGTCAAATCACAGTGGAAGATGAGTAAAGAAGAAGGTGACATCCTCAATGCAAATCAGCCCTGTCTCCAGCGGTGCACCAGAATCACCCACCTCAGTGACCTCACAATGGCACAGGAAGACTCAGAGTCAGATGGAGACACCACAGCATATAGTGACTGCACCACAACGTGGATTGAGTCTATCACTGCCTATATCTCAGCTGCATCAGTGGCCCCACAAAAGAAGAAAATCCAGGCTACAATTACGGGCATGTTTAGGCAGGAGGGGCCCCACAACCGCAATCCTCCAATAGCACGTTTGTACAATGGGATGCTGGCAAAAATGTTAGCGCTGGACCCCCTCCTTTTTTCTTTTGTGGATTCCTAGATTTTGTGTCCACCCTCTGCCCGAAATGGAAGATTCTAAGTCAGACCTAATTTGCCAACATTGCTGTTAGAGTGCTGCATCACAATGTGCTGCAATTGCTTAGACAAGCTTTGCAGCAAAGTGCTGTCCACACTATCCACCTGATGACAGACATGTGGACCAGTTGATAGGGTACTTATTACATGTCCATTACTGCACACTGGATCTGTTTTGTAGGGGTAAAACAAAAGCTATCTACAAGTCTTGGCCCTGAAGACATTTTTAAGAGTATTCAGTGGCATGCAACAGTAGTCATGATCGTCACAGATAAATCACACACAGCTGCAAACATCTTGGAGGAATTTAATAGCAAGGTGTCTGAATGGCTGCAACCCAAAGTCTCCGAAATGTATTTGTTGCCACATGCAATGGCAGTAAAATAGTCATGGCAGACAGTGGCTATTTCAGGGTCCTGTATTTGGCACACTGCATCCACCTGGTTGTGCAAGACATTCTTAAAAAAGAAGACATAGGTCCTCATTACAACACTGGCGGTCAGTGATAAAGCGGCAGTAACACTGCCAACAGGCCGGCGGTAAGAAAAATTGAATTACCTCCATGTCAGAAACTGACAACACAGACAGCCACTTTAACACTCCGACCGCCACGACGGTAGAAACAAACACCGCGGCGGTAATCGCTAACAGACAGGCGGAAGACAATGTACAGCCCACACTATTACAAGGCACCAGTCCGCCAGATTTTCCGGGGCGGTACCAACGGCATCAAAAGCACGGCAGAAACAGTACACAGAAGGGAAATCACTCACCTCTCGACACTCAGCGAACAACCAGGACATCATGGAGTCCGAGTTACAGGTCCTGCCGATGCTGGTCTACCTCCTCATCCACGAGGAACATCAAAGACGGCGAGACGACGATGGTGAGTACTGCACCTAGCACGCCAGGGAGGGGAGGAGGAAAAACACCCGAACCCCCCACCCACAACAACACACACACATATCCTATCACATCACAGATACACCCGGTCAACCCCTGGAAGAATGCAAGGACCAAATGAAATGAGTCTTATGAGTATAATAATCGAACAATCAGATAGGCCAAGATAAATTTAAATCATCAGTATATACAAATATTAACAGCAAGTACACAAGTCCGTACACTGTCCCATTAAATGTCCTGAACCATTGGTCCCAAAAAGCATGGGCGAAGCCCACACATGACACCTGCCTCAAAACTGAGAGAATACTGCAGGGGCATCAGGTTGAAAAAAAACAGGCACCTCAGGGGGAAATGGAGGGGGACACCTCAGCCGGATGATGAGACAATGCCACTGCTCCTCGAGGCGACTCCATGCCCACTGCTTTGTCCTGGGGAGCGCAAAGCCACAGTCTCTCAAGTCTCTCAATTGGGTGGGTTGCCCACTGTTTACTCCTTAGGAGTGCAAAGCCACAGTCTTTTTTTTAAGTGGGTGACATGTTCCACAGGTTTTGTTCCCAGAGTGCTTCATCCTGCCAAGGACTATGTTAGTGGATGCTTTTCTCCACTGGTTCTGGAGGGGGCTTTGTGCCCACAGTGCTTCATCCTGCCAAGGATAAGGTGAGTGGATGCATTTCTCCACTGGTTCTGGAGGGGGTTGTGTGTCCAGTGTTGCAGCACGAGGGGTGTGGCATTTTCCGGTAACAGGTAGCATGATACTCCATGGAGGCAGAGCCACACTCCACCTTGCGATGACTTAGGCTGCAAACTGCTGGCAGTGCCAGTGCTGGTGGTGGGGCCTCATGTAGTGTGTGCTGCCCACTGGGGATGATGCTGATGTCAGCTGTAGTGGCACTGGCTGGGCACGTCGCGGGCAGGTGGTGTTGACTGCGGCAGAGATCCTGCCGGTGGTACCGGTGGTGCAGGTGTCTGTAGTAGTAGAGGGAGACACCAGGCTGTCTCCTGCAACCTCGGAAGGCTGCCCACTGGGGATGATGCTGGTGACTGTAGTTGTGGCAGTGGCCGTGCAGGTGGAGGTGCAGGTGGCAGTGCAGGTGGCGGTGCAGGTGGCAGTGCCAGTTGTGGTGCAGGTGGCGGTACAGGTTGCTGGCCTGTCTGAAGAAATGGTGGTCACCAGTCCCTCACCCAGAGGCTCCGTTCCCTGAGGTGACTTTCCTTTGCTCTTGTGTCCCTTCCCCTCCTTGGCAGTCACTGCTGGGACCTTGGCACTGTTCTCTGTGGTTCTGGAGGAGTCCTTGCTGGGTGGGTGGTGCGGCTTTTCTCTCCTGCATGCTGGCCCCTTCTTTAGATTGGCAGGTGGCAGAATAGGGTGGTCCTTGGCTTCAGTAGAGGGCACACTGGCAGCCCTGATGGGTGCCCCCTTCGATCCTCCTGGACTTGCAGGAACCACAGTGGACGACGATTTGGTGGCTGAGGTGCTCGTCTGGGCTCTAGACAACCTGGGTTTAGGGGAGGGAGGGGCTGGAGTAGGTTTAGGGAAGAGGTCAATGGTAGCCAGGAAAAGTTTTTGGACACACTGGGATGGGAAGATGGAGGGGGTTTGGGAGTGCAGGTAGTGGTTGTAGGAGGTGTACGTCTGCTGAGTTTGGGTGGAGGTGCATGGGTTGGAGGCTTTTGTGAGATGGATGTCTGTTGAGTGGGTGTGTGCCAGCGTTTGTGTACTTTGGGAGGAGGGCTCACAGACAGGACAGAGGGGACGCGAGAATGGTAGTGGGGTGGTGATTGCACGTGAGCGGTGTGTAGTGATGGGTGTGCTGGTGATGGAGGTAGTGGCTGAGGATGTAGTGCATGCAGGTGTGAGTGGAGACGAGACTGGGAGGGAGGTGGAGGATGTGAAGGAAGGAGCCACAGTGGAGGAAATGGATGTTGGTGTGTCGGCATGGGGATGGTGCTTGTGTGAGTGCCTGTGGGATGTGTGGTGCTTTTGTTTGCCTGAGCCACTTTTGTGTGTTGATGTGTGTGCATGTTGGTCTGTAGGTGGGCTTGGAAAAGGCTGAGGTAGAGGGGATTGAGTCTGGGTGGTGGAAAGTTGGAAGGGGGAGGCTGGACACAGGGACAATGGCTGCCATCACTGCTGAGGCCAGAGCCTGAAATGCTCTCTGTTGGGCTGCCATGCCAGAATGAATGCCCTCCAGGTATGAATTTGTTTGCTACAAATGCCTCTCGACACCCTGGAAGGCATTCAAAATGGTTGACTGCCCAACTGTGAGGGATCTCAGGAGGTCAGTAGCCTCCTCACTGAGGGAGGCAGGGCTGACTGAGGCATGGCCTGAGGTCCCTGGGGTGAAGGAGATGCCCACCCTCCTGGGTGAGCGGGCATGGGAAACATGCTGAGGGGCTGCTGGGAGGGCGGTGGTGGTTGTATCTGTTGTTGCGGTGGGCACAGAGGTGCCCGCTACTGCAAGGGAGCTCCCATCAGAGGAGGAGTCGCTGTCACTGATGACCCCTCCTGTCCTCGTCGTGGAGCTCCCCTCACCCTCCGTCCCACTGGTGCCTTCAGACTCCGTACATTCACCCTCCTGGGCCATGTGGGTTGCAGCTCCCTCCTGCTCCGGTGCCACTGCTCCTCCACCAGATGATGCTAATGCACACAAGGACAGGGTGACAAAACAAGAAGGGGGGGAAAGACAGAGGAGTCACATGGTCAATGCCAGCAACACCACTAGCGTTGGCGGACACAACACACAGGGAGCAGACCTGTGCACTAGGTCATGCACTAACAGTTCTTAGGAAAATCACCTGCCCATGGGGGAATATGCCTAACCCCATTAGCTGCACACCTCGAACCCACAGGAGCCTGACTAGTTGTAGATGGCAACTAACACTTTTGGGGTTGGAGTGCCACAGAGCCAGCCTATCAAGGGACCTACCCTAGCTAGTTCACCCTGGCCTAGGGGAACCCACAGCCCACATCCCCCACCCAGACACCTCATAAAGTATGCAGAGTCAGCTGAATGAGACTGTACTCACCCCCTTGTGGCTGCTGTGATGCCCTCAAGCGCCCATCCAACTACTGATATGCCACCGCCAGCTTCCGGAAAATCAACGGGGTCATGGTGCGACGGTACCCCTTCAACATTGGGAGGCCATCCCCAGCTGGACCTCCGCGGTCTTCTTGCTCTAGCGGCGCAGGTCATCCCATCTCTTGCAGCAGTGGGTGCTCCGTCTATGAGAGACCCACAGGGTCCCCACTTCCTTGGTGATGGCATGCCAAATACCCTTCTTCTGGTGGGCACTGATCTAGAGGAAAGGTAAAGGAGGAAAGGAAATTACTCTCCCGTCCGGCCTGTCATACTCATTGCCCACCAGTTCCCCCATGCCCTGACACACATACACTCACCATCCTCACATGCAGACCTCAGCCCCACCAACATGTCTCTTTCATTCACACCACTCCATACATTCATGTCCCACGCATCATGCTCACAGTGTACTCACCTGTTTGTCTGGATGACAGTAGAGTAGCGTGTAGTAGGGGAGGACCCCATCCACTAGTCTCTCCAACTCCTCTGAAGTGAAGGCAGGGGCCCTTTCCCCAGATACTGTAGCCATTGTCGCTTCCAGACTCAGGTCACAGCAGCACTTGCAGTGTAGGTCCTCTCCTGTTGAAGGTCAAGTGAGTGAACAGATATAAAATGGCGGTCACGTTCATGGGGGTGCATACCGTCACCGCTGGCTTACATCGTCATTGGCTCCTGGAACCCATATGGCCCAATGAGAACCAATGTTCAATTGCACGGCGGTCTTCGACTGCCTACCGCGACACTGCACAACACCAGCGCAGTTACCTCATTTCCCCTTGTCTCTCCTTACAGGCCAGGTAGCTGCCATTTCAGGGTGGCACATGGCGTGGCACCTAACTGCGTCACAGCCCATTTGGGCAACAACACGGACAGACAACGCCACACACGGATTTACTAACATTAGTGCAAAAACACCTGTGCTACCTATGTGGTACATGACCCTCTACTCACCATTCTCCTCCATAGGGCCCATCCGCTGGGGCAGCTGATGAGATGGTGTCATCCTCCGGTGTACAGACCCCTGGTGGGCCTGTCGACAATGGAAGACAGACACATCATTATCGCCTACAGACTTGATTGCTCCACAATCCAAGAACTGTGTGCCCAATTGGAGCCATACCTGATGTCAGCTATCTGCCATCCCACAGATATCCCCACTCTAGTGTAGGTCCTGTCAGTGCTCCATTACCTGTCCAGTGGTTCCTTACAGTGGCCATGGCATCAGGGATGTCTCAGCCAATGTTCTCTAACGTGTTGTCCAGAGTGCTATCTGCCCTGCTGAAACACATGCACAGCTACATCATTTTCCCCCAGGTGGAGGATTTGGCCACAGTGAAAGCTGGCTTCTATGCCCTGGGACATATCCCCAACATCACTGGTGCCATTGATGGGACACATGTGGCATTTGTCCCACCCCCGCAGGAATGAACAGGTGTACAGAAATCAAAAAAAGCTACCATTCAATGAATGTGCAGATGGTGTGTTTGGCAGACCAGTACATCTCTCATGTGAATGCCAAGTATCCTGGCTTTTTGCATGACGCTTACATTTTGAGGAATAGCAGCATCCCTTATGTGGTGAGCCAACTCCAGAGGCTAATAGGTGAGCCCAAGGTCCCCACACAGTATGAATAGGTGTCTGGGTATGGGGTAGTCCCTAAGGGTTGGTGTATGTCTAACAGATATACCGCGACATTTACAGGTGACTCTGGTTACCCCAACCTCTCATGGCTACTGACCTAGTGAGGAATGCCAGGACAAGGGCAGAGGAGTGCTATGATGAGGCACATGGGCGAACTAGGAGGATTATTGAGCGGACTTTCGGCCTCCTGAAGGCCAGATTCTGGTGCCTCCATCTAACAGGTGGCTCCCTATACTACTCATCGAAGAAGGTGTGCCAGATAATCGTGGCATGCTGCATGTTGCACAACCTGGCACTGCGACACCAGGTGCCTTTTCTGCAGGAGGATGGCCCTGATATTGGTCTTGAGGCAGCTGTTGAGCCTGTGGATAGTGAGGAAGAGGAGGCAGAGGTAGAAGATAATGACAACCGAAACAACATCATCATGCAGTACTTCCAGTGAGACACAGGTAGGAGACTGGCACAGCTCATCTCACATCTGACTACTGTAGGGCATTGTATGAGTCAGCCTTTCTAACCTCTGTGTATGGACCCTGACAGTTCACTTTGGCTTTCCTTTTCACAGATCTGGGTACCACATTCTGCTTTCTGCTATGTTTACTGTTGCCCAACAACTGTCATACTTTGGCATGTGCAAATGAACATTTACATTGATATTTGTCTAAGAGGTTGTAATAATACATTGGTGAAAGTACAGACTGACTCCAGATTGTTTTGTGATTCAAGGGTGTTTATTTAAGTGCTAATAGGTAGTGGGGGATGTGCAGGCTGGGGTGATGGGTGAGGAATATCCATGGTAGAGTCCAGTCTCTTTGTATCACAGGTGCATTGTCGAATGGGGCATAGGAAGGGGAGCAATGGCAGTTCATGGTGGACAGGGTGACAGAGTGGGACAGAAGGGTGACAATAAGGAGAGTCTTATTTCCTGGCGGGGGTCTTGGCAATGTTCTCTGTCTTGTGCCTGGATCGCAGGGACCGTTTGCGGGGTGGTTCTCCTTCTGCAGGGGGTGGGGTGCTGGTGGCCTGTTGTTCCTGTGGTGGACCTCTTGTCCACCAGTGTCAGCAGACGTGGAAGGCTGTTCACAGTTCGGGCTGGTGTCAGGGGCCCGGTGGTATGCCACTGTGTGCCTCATGGTGTTGGCCATGCCTGCCAGCACCCCTGCAATGGTGACCAGGGTGGTGTTAAAGGACTTCAAGTACTCCCTGATCCCCAGGTACTGTTCCTCCTGCAGCCGCTGGGTCGCCTGAAACTTGGCCAGTACCGTGTCCATGGTCTCCTGGGAATGGTGGTATGCTCCGTGGACAGTGGGTTCCCTGGGCCTGTCCTCCCCCTGTTGCACAGCAGTCCTCCCAGTTTCCCTGTTATCCTGTGCCTCTGTCCCCTGAACCGTGTGCCCACTGCCACTGACCCCAGGTCTCTGATCGTCCTGTGTTAGTGGGGTTGCCTGGTTGACATGTCCTGGGGACAGTGGCATGGGCCCACTGGGTGGGTGCTGTGGTGGTGTTTCCTGAAGGGGGAGGTTCTGTGGTGTTTTGGGACTGTGGCAGGGGAGCCGACTGTCCAGAGGTCCCTGATGGGCCGGGCTGGTCATCTTGATCCAGGCGTGCAGAGCTGCTGTCGTCACTGTGGACCTCTTCTGTGGGTGGACTGTATATGTCTGGCACCTCCTGTCCGGTGACGTTGGGTAGGGGTCCTGTTGGGGAGTAAATGCATTGGTATTGTATCTGGGTGTGCCATCTTGTGCAATGGGTTTGTTTTCCTCTACTACTGTGCTTGCATTATCGCCTTGGCCCTTGTGTGAGTGGTGACTGTGTGCCCTGGGTGAGTCTCTCCCTTGGATGTCTGTGGTGATGGGTGTCCATGCAGGTCTGTGATGAGTGTCCATGCATTGGTGTTGCATGCAGGGCTTGGTATTGGGATGTGTTGGTTGTGATGGTGGGGTATATGTGAGGTGGTGGAGTGATGGGGTGAGGTAAGGGATAGGAATTTGTGATGGCATGCAGGTAGGGTGGGGGATATAATTATAGAGATATGACTTACCAGAGTCCAGTCCTCCTGCTGCTCCTGTGAGGCCCTCAGGATGCGTGATCGCCAAGACTTGCTCCTCCCATGTTGTTAGTTGTGGGAGTCCACCTCCAGTCCTCTGTATGGCTACCTGGTGTCTGGATACCACAGAATGTACCTTCCCCCATAGGTCGTTCCACCTCTTCTTGATGTCATCCTGTGTTCTTGGATTCTGTCCCACTGCGTTGACCCTGTCGACAATTCTCCGCCATAGCACCATCTTCCTAGCAATGGACGTCTGCTGCACCTGTGATCCGAATAGCCGTGGCTCTACCTGGATGATTTCCTCCACCATGACCCTGAGCTCCTCCTCAGAAAACCTGGGGTGTCTTTGAGGTGCCATGATGTGGTGTGGGTGATGTGTGAGGTTATGGTTGTTGTGATGTGTGGGGTGATGTGTTGGGGTGTTTTCTTTGAGGTGTGTGGATGGTGTATGAGTGATGGTGTTGTGCGCTTCTGGATTCCGGTGTTGTCTTAGCTTTTGTGTCTCTCTGCTTCTTCCAAAAATGTCATTGTAAAGAGTTGTGGGTAATGTGGGTGTGTGTTTTATAGTGTCGTAAGTGTGTGGGAGTGGTGTGTGTATGTGTGTCAGGTGTGTGTATTTAGAATTGTCCAATGTGTGTTGTGTTTTGTAAGTATGTGTGTATTTTGAGCGTGGCGGTGTGTACCGCCAATGGATTAAAGCGGTTGAAAGACTGCCGCGTTGATTCATGGGTCATGATAGTGTAGGAGTATTCCTGTTGGCGTAACGGTGTGAGTTTTGGTATCGCCAGTTTATCACTGACCTGTGGTATGGCGGACTTGTGTGGGTGTCTGTATAGTGGAGGATTTCTCACTGTGGGTCATAATACCCATAGCGGTTTTCCACTGCGGACACAGTATGTTGCTGGCCGTCGGCACGGCAGTCAGCGGGATTTACCGCCAGGGTTGTAATGAGGGCCATAGTCAGCAACAAACTGACCACCTGTAGACGCACCTGCACTCATTTCACCCTTTCTTTTAGTTTAAAGCCCAGAAGCAGTTGTGGATTATTCAGCGTGATAACGGAGTACCTGTTAAAGCCCTGATACAAGCCGTGCCAGCACCTTAGAACTCAACCTATTATGTGTTGCAATTTCTTTTGAGCAGTACAAACAGATCAATTACTATGTCATTCAAAGAGGAGCTGATGTATTTGGGTAAGCTAATGCCATGTATGCGGACAAATGGGGCCTAATCGAATGCTTCTAACAAATGCTGCTCCCTTTTAAGGTTTTCATGCACGAAGTTAGAAAGGAGTACAGTACAATGGACCAAGCTATCCCGTTATTTCATCTGCTGCAGAAGCAGCTAAAGAAGGTGCCTGAAAGGTTCATATTTAGGGGTAGAAATGAAATCCCAAGATGCATTACTTTGGTTGACAGCCTAAGCTATTGCTTGACTTGTAATGCAAGGCTGCAAAATGACATCATCTCTTCTAAATAGTACAACTGCCCAACCCTATTTGATCCATGCTACAAAAAAATCTTTCCACTGTCATTCCTTTTTCTGAATGGGATATTTCATAATACAAGAGGTGGATTGTTGAACAAACAAGAGAGCTGGAAGAAGAATGGAAAGAACTTAGAATCCCAGTCTGCAGATCTGGGGTGTCACCTTCAACTCCCAGAGAGGGCAGCCTTGTCTCACATCAGCCTACCCCACCAACAAGAAAACCGGTGACAACAGCAACAGAAGAATCTGACAGAACCTCTGCATTGGCTTGAATTCAAGTGGCAGGTCTTAAGTCCAGTGCAGAAGTGAAGGAAAAAGGGCTCAAGCAGGTGGGAGCACCAATGACCATTCAGAGGATGTTCCAGGAATAACTAGATGACCCAAAAGAGGAGTGTGTGTATATTAAACCCCATTGGTGTATTGGTATTTGAAAATGTGCCAGTGGTCATAGCTTAGCAGGCTGGCAATAACTTTTCTGACATATCCTGTAGCTAGTGTGTCTGCTGAATGTATGTTGAGTGCAGCTGGTGCAATTGTTACATTGAGAAAGACTAGTATCTTGCCTCAAAACATGGAGAGATTGACCATGATCAAAATGAACAAGCATTTTACACTACTTGATTACACCGTTCCCAAAACACCACAGGAGGAGAAAGAAGATGATTGGTCAGTATCAAGCATGTTAGCTGCCCAACGTCTGGGAGAACCATCAGAGTTTGAGGATGAATTCTACTTTGTGGACTGAGTACGGCAATACCACCATAGAACTTTCTAATGATTTCTTGTTCAGCTTCTTTTTCTCTTTATTTCTTTGCAAAAAATGCAATGCTAGTGTGATATTATGTTTATGTCAGATTCATGCTGCTCCACCATTTTATAATCACATGTAAGCCTGGATTGGATTTGGACCCGTGTGCAGTGAAGAAGCTCCCACGTACCCTTCGGGACACTGGAGACGATGCCTGCTTCTTTCAAATTCCAATGCCTAGCCTATTTTTTTACAACACCTAGCAGGTCTGCCCTAGAAGATCATTGATTAAAAGAATGCCAGTGCCAATACCTAATTCCATTGTGTGGATACCATCAAAGAGGAGATATTTAGTTAAACACTATGCTTTGATTGAAAGAGGTGACTACTAAGTAACTATTGCACCAATCAGTGGTGATATATTGAGTGACTGTAAATTTGTGAGTGATGACTGATGTATGTGGTTGATAGTAAGAGAGAGAGTTCAACAAATGTGTTAACTTGTTTCCGATGATTTGCAATGTTTGGGGGCTGATGGGTGATCTTTTTTCCTAAAAGTAATTGGCCTTTCAAACTTACTGAAATTTCACTGTAGGGTCCACTCCTTTTTTCTGTTTATTCAAAACAGATCAGCCACTTTAGTTATCAAACACAAATCTACACCAAAAATACTCCAGTTCTACTTCTCTATTTGTTCTTTAACAGCAGTGCACTTCACAAGTCTACCTTGCTTGGTTTGGGACTAGGACAGAGTTACTCAAAGTCTGGAGGAGGAAGATGGATGGACTCAGGACGGGACTTCTGAAACAGCTAGAAAGGAAAATGTCATTGATTTCAAAGAGAACCCATGATAATGGCAAAAACTCTAAGGCCTAGTATTCACTCAGCTCTGTGAACTGGAGAGAGGTGCGTTGATTTGGAAATGCTGCCGAGTATATGTTTGCTGCAAAGCTAGCTCAAAAGTTAAACTCCTCTTATGTTTTTGCTCTGCCTCTGAGTAATGTTAGTACACTTCTGACTTCTCATGAAGGTTACCTTGCTTTCATTTGTCCTTCTCCTTTACTCTATAATACAGCTACTGTTGTTTTAATACACAGGCCTTCTCCTACTCCTCTCCTGCACAAACAACTTAGGGAAAGCTCAAGACTCTAGTTTACCTACCGAACAGGTTTAGACAGGCACCAGCATAGTGGATATTCCAAGAAAAATGGACATGCATCACCCGATTTGACAAGACAGTATAATTTTCCTTTTAACAATCACACATTTTAGATCTGCGTGGGTTAAATTCAATCTTCCATATTTGAAAACTAGATGACATAACACTTAGGATGTGCTATCTGAGGTCTGTCTGGAGCAGAAGGAGTGTTTGCAGGGCATTTAACTAAACGTGTCATGCTTCCTTATGCCTTCATTTTCTTCCACAACAGATTGTTGATCGTGTGCTGCTCAGCACCCAAATGAACATTGCTGTGGTTTCTTCTGAGTAGTGTTTGTTTTTGTCACACCTTTCCCCAACTCCCATTTCCCATAATTTCATTGAGCCCCTAAACCTCTTCACGGGGGCTGTGCGATTTATTGAGGTCTGACTTCATTTTACACCATAAATGAATCACACATTTGCTGGGGCAGAGGTGGTGAAGGTGGCACCAACCACTTACTGCATTACCTTAAACTTCTATTACCTGAGCAATATTCCATATCTGCCCCATCAACATCATCATTCATGCTTTGTGTGTGTGCTCCGTAAACACTTATCTTGTCCAACCACTCGAGTTTCAGCCCACTTCTCCAGACTCCATGATTTAGTTTCCTAAATTTAGCTTTGCAGCTCCTCACCACTGCTTAGACAAAATTGATATTGATGGATTTTATTATCATATCAGATCTTCTCTGCTGTCTGTCAATACTGTCATTGTGGTAATCTGATCTCAGACTTCTTAACGTTATGATAATATAATGATGACCACTAACTCTCTGTTTTCTTTTAATCGAGTTGACAGTGATGGAAGACCCTTTGATTAATCATGTAGCTGGAGTCTGCAAAGGTGGGCGTGGCACCTTCTGTGAAGTTCTGTTTTCCCTGTTAGCAGTCTAGTCAGCTACTACTACTAACTACATACCACCCTCTTAATATGCCATTTTGGGAAAATCCCTGCAGTAAAAAGACTCATTTACTTCATCTATTCAGGTAAGAGAAGAACTATGGATTGAAGTTAACTTTCTTAGTTAGTAATTAACTCCTACTAAAGAAGATGTTGTCTTACTTGTCTATGTGTATCTAGGTTTTTGTTGACAAAATAGGCAATGGCAACCATCCCCTAGTGGTCAATATAATTTCAGCGGGCAATAATGATTTCTTTATCAAATTAAAAAAACAGGCTACTCTAAAAGACAGCAGTACAAAGTAAAACACCAAAATGAACATTTGAGGCCTAAGTTTAGTAAACTAAATTACCCCCTTTATTTTAAACAAATTTGAAAATTCACCCTTTCTATCCACAACAGGACCACCCCTCTCACCCAACAAAGAAATAGCCCGTCACCAAAAATTCCAAAGAAAAGTCCAATGTGTAATGTTCAAAAACCCCATTCCAACTCCCTCCTGACCCTCTTTACTCACATCAAAACAAAAAATTAAAAAAGAGTCAGAAGAGGGTGTTTTCGATACAGGTCCAGCGATCTTTGAAGCTTGCCTCTATGTGTGCCATCAAGTAGTCCAGGCATGCAAGGTGTTGGAGAAAGTCGTGCTGGAAAATGTAATCCAAGCACAAGAGGAGGCACTAGTGATGGAACGCAGACATGCTGATGCCTGCTGCGATTGTGGCACCATTGGGAGGCTGGAGGTACCAGTGGGAGGTTGGGTGAGCTAGGGCCTGCGCCGGCAGCCACTGCAGCCTCAGCCCTAGCCTCCTCCTCCTTAAGGGCCACCAGTGGCTGGTATTCATTCCAGCTCCTCTGCAGTCTCTGCCGCCACAGCCAGGCTGAAATCTCCTGGCGAGTTGGATGATGTCCGCTAGGAGTAGCTATAGCAGGAAAGAAAAAGGTAAACGACAAATTATAAACTGTGCTCTGTGTAAATATATATATTTTTTTAAGTAGAATGGCACAGTAGCAGGAAATTGCCGGTCCCTTAGGGCCATTGGAATTTGATGAGGCTGATTACAAAGAGTCTCAAGTTCATTACCCACATATGCCTAACTGTGGTTGACCAGTGTCAAAATGGTAAAATTTTAACTTGTAAAATCTATTATGGAAGCCATGAAATACTAAATTATACATAAATGTGGTGCATGCAGAATGGACTTTTTACATTTGTTGGGGGTGTTGGGGTGGCATCGACAGAACTTTGAAAAGAATAAAGGACTGAAGTACTAGGAGGTGACAGAGTAGGCACTGGGGTGGAAGCAGAACACACCTTAAGTTTTGCTGCATTGACTGAAGTAGATGCATGCATTGTACAGAAAACAGTATTGTACACTGCCGTTACATCATAGTAGCATTGGTGACTAATGGGGAGGGAGGTATGATGATGGGTAGGAGGACACATATCTGCCTTGCTTCAACTATAGTGATTTAAGGGAGAAGACAAAAAATTAAAATACCCCCACTTCGAACCAAAGCTTTGATAACCATGCAAAGCAGGCGACACGTCGTTCTGCAGACCAGCTCCCTTATTTCTTGATCCAAGCAATTATACATTCATCTTTTCATTCATCTATACTGTTTTCCATGCCTTGATAACCACCATTTGATGGGAGCTTACACCCTCTCATTCAGTCTCTTACTATTTCAATGTAGCCATCCGTATTTATCCACCAGACCATCCATAGACTCACCTATCCATTATCCATCCTTTCAAACACCCTGCTTTCACCTATCCATCCATTTACCCACGTATTGTTCGTTACCATCCACCCACCCATTTCTTACCCAAGCATCAGCTTTTACTCATCCACCTTTCAGCCACTGACGCATCCTTTCACCCCTTTCCTCTATTCTCCACCCTCCCATGCATCTCCTATTACTCACCTATGCATCTTTTTCTTTTACCCACACATCCTATCCCTCATATACCACTTTATCCATTCTTTCTTTCAGCTGGCCATCATTTGTTTGCTTTTCCATCAAGCCATCATTTGTAGCTTCCATTGATTACGAGATTTTGTATGCTGATTTGCAGAGAGAAGAGGCCATTAAGAACTCAATCCTTGCTGCCGCTGCTAAACCAGGGGCTTCAGGAGCAACGCCCTTGCAGTGAGTATATTAGTATTTGTCAATGAGCAAGAACAATATGACTCACCAGCTCCTGTCCCTGCTGCTGCCGGTTCTGCCCCTCCAGCCGCTGCCATGTCTGGTGCACTGGTGCTGCCTCTGGCCCCGGCACCGGTGGTCCTTGCAGTTGGAAAAAACATTATTATACAATTTAGTTCCAACAAAATAAATACAACCACAACAGATCATTAAATTTCTGTCTTCTTCTATCATTCACTTTTGGAATTTTTTCTGTTGTTAGAAAAGCAAGTTAAACAAGTCAACCACAAATGTTTCATAATAGAGGGGCAGACCTAACTCACTGAAGCACAATAAACGGGTGGAATACTTTGGCTAATCCAGGAAAACCTATGGTGAGGTCTTGGTTGGCAAATGCAATGGGCATGAATGAGCAAGGCAAAGAAAACCTTCACAGACATGCATACAAAAGCAGACTTAGGCATGCAATCTTGTCGGTAGAGTACCTGTCCTAAAAATCTGTCCTCTTAGTATTGAGTACCAGTCCGAAATATATAAAAGGAGAGAAGGGAAAGCTAAGCTTAGTAACAAAGCAGAAGAAAGCTAGTAGAGACAGGAGGGATTCAGGTACAGAACAAACATGTAAAATAGATAAATGTAGGGACAACAAGAACTTAACAAAGCTTACATAGAGAGAAAATAAGTACAAAAGGGTAGACAGGGACAGTAAAACTAAAATAAATAGATTTGAAATGTGGAGAGGTAAACAATTAATTTAGGGAAATAATAATAATATAAAAGGAAGACTTACTGGGGCCAGCAGATTCTCCAGGATCTGCACTGCTGGTGGCACTGGCACCCTCATCTCCTCCTGGACCCACCATTGATGTTACCCTCTTCTTCCCCCTGGGTGCTGAGGTGAGATATAAAAGAAGATGAAAAAAGATCAGTGGTACACTTAATCTCCCCAAAATACTTTTTTGACAAACAGAGGCAGACACAGTAATGTTATACTTTTCTATATCACTTTGCCTAGTATGATGGACTCAACTTGAGTTAATCTATTATGTCTACTTTTCTAATTCCCAGACCTGAGCCCTACTCCACAAATTCTTAAACTATGGCCTACGTTTATAAACCTTTGACTCAGGGCAGTGCCACAGGCCTTTTTGCAGCGTTACCCTGCACCAAAAGCAGGGGGCAGGAATGTGCCATATGTACAACAGATACAGTGCATTCCTGTCCTTTTCCTCTGCATTGGTGCACAATGGGCAGCCATGAACCAATGTAGACACAACTGGACCATACTGAAGGGTGCCTGCATTGAGGGGATGATTGTTTATGTGCAGGAAGGTGTCACAAGATGAATGTTCCTTTGCTCTTTCGATCTGGCTCATGTATGTAGGTACTTTAATCACACGTTTCAAGTGATGCTGGGTTTTATATACAATACAACAAATCCTCCTCTTTGTGAAGATACAGATGTGTTTTGGAGTAAAGAGTACCAGGCAAGAGGTGTTCCTCATATGCAAATGTTTTTATGGATAAATGATGCACCAAAGTTTAGAACTGACAGTGAAGACTGTGTACTGTCTTTTATAGGAATGTATGTTACATGCACCATCCCAAATGAGATTGATGACAAATGCCAAAGACAGCAAGTTCTTTGCTTCCAAACACATTGATGTGGCAAGTATTGTCACCAAAGATACAGATGTAAAGTAAAATGTTATAGAAGGTGTCGGTTTAGATTTCTAAAACCTATATTTACAGAGGAAGAGTGAACAGCTTTCTATTTGCCATCAGACATACACTGACAAGAAAATCACTCACAAGTGTGTGTAATCTCAAAAGAGCAGAGGTCTCCAAGTTTATAAATGATTACAATCCTGTTATTCTAAAATTATGGAATGCAAATATAAACAAAGAGTTTGTTGCAGACAACTCCATTGATGTTGTTCGTATGTCACTTCGTACATTACCAAATCAGAGAAGACAAAGATTAAGGAAATGTGGGATGCGATTTCTGCAGAAAACTCTCTAACGTAAAAAAGGAGATAGTTCCCAATGAGTGGTGTCACAGTTCATCTAGCTTGTACTAGAAGTCTAGGGGAATTGTTTGGATCAGTGTAGGCCTTGCTAACACAAAACCAAATTCTGAAGTATTTCCAAGAAATTCAGAACCTAGTGGAGTTTGAACCAGAGAGTTCAAATATAATAAAACAATATGTTGGATACTTACTATCGAAAAAGAAGTGCACACCTAGAAAATATGGCCCGTATTTATACTTTTTGACGCTAAACTGCGCTAACGCAGTTTAGCGTCAAAAAGTTTAGCGCCGGCTAACGCCATTCTGAAGTGCCATGCGGGTGCCATATTTATTGAATGGCGTTAGCCGGCGCTAGCAAACCGGCGCTGCCTGGTGTGCGTGGAAAAAAACCACGTACACCAGGCAGCGCCGGCATTGGGAAAAATGGCGTTAGGGCGTCTTAAAATGGGGCAAGTCAGGTTGAGGCAAAAAAATCGCCTCCACCCGATTTGCACCATTTTTAACGACGCCCAGACGCCATTTACATGACTCCTGTCTTAGTAAAGACAGGAGTCATGCCCCCTTGACCAATGGCCATGCCCAGGGGACTTATGTCCCCTGGGCATGGTCATTGGGCATTGTGGCATGTAGGGGGGCACAAATCAGGCCCCCCTATGCCCCAAAAATATATTAAAAAAAAAAAATTATACTTACCTGAACTTACCTGAATATACCTGGGATGGGTCCCTCCATCCTTGGGTGTCCTCCTGGGGTGGGCAAGGGTGGCAGGGGGGGTCCCTGGGGGCATGGGAGGGCAGCTGTGGGCTCATTTTGAGCCCACAGGTCCCTTAACGCCTGCCCTGACCCAGGCGTTAAAAAGAGGCGCAAATGCGGGGTTTTTTGCCCCGCCCACTCCCGGGCGTGATTTTTGGCCAGGAGTATAAATACGACGCATTTGCGTCGCAGTCATTTTTTTAGACGGGAACGCCTACCTTGCATCTCATTAACGCAAGGAAGGCGTTCACGCAAAAAAATGACGCTCATTCCTCATACTTTGGCGCTAGACGCGTCTAACGCCAAAGTATAAATATGGTGTTAGTTTTGCGCCGAATTTGCGTCGAAAAAAACGACGCTAATTCGGCGCAAACGGAGTATAAATATGCCCCTATGTGTCTTTATGAGATTCTGCAACTATACCTACAGAAACGATCTGAACAAAAAATGGAGAAATATGCTATACTTGAATGCAATAGTTGTTTGGTTCGACGTGCAAAAGGTAGATTAATAAACCACAGAAATCTTAGTTGTCAAATTCCTGAGAAAATAGAGTTTTTCTTCTTAGCACTGCTCCAACTATTCAAGCATTAGCAGTCTAAATCTCAGAGAGTACGACTCCTATAAAAATTATTTCAATACCGCAAAAGACACCATTCACTACCTTACAATGCTAGGTGATGATATTGAACAGGAAGAAACAATTGCTACTGAGATACAAAAGGATTGATCAAAAAGCAGCCAAAGTCTGGACCTCTATGTCAAGATCCTCTTGGACAATCTATACCTGAAAATGAAGCTGCTATAATTAGGAAGGGAGTGGAGACTACAAGCTGCAAGCAAGAGAAGACAATGTTGATTTGGAACATTTAGATGGACAACTAAATGGTAAGCACAAAGAAATATATATTGAAGTGAAAGTGAAAATAGAGCAGGGATTTCTCCAGGAAATGAATCAATGTAAATGTTCAACATTTAAGCCAATTCTAGTATATGTCATCAAACAAGCTGGAACTGTGAAAAGCTTTTTAATTCAATTTCTTACCACATACCTACAGAGGACTACAAACTGTATTTTATCATGTGTTTGAACAGCTCCTTCTGGATTAGTTGCACACAACATCAAAGGAAATACCTTACATTGACTACTTATGTTGCCTGTAGTACACACTAATAAACTGGATAACCAAAATATAATTGTTTTTAGAGATTTACTACAACGTACCCATGTAAAAGGACAGTCTGTGTTCAAAACACTTCTACAAGAAGAAACTTGAAATTCACTAGGAAATATTGGAAACGTAAACATTTGGTGAAATTTTGAGTAAATTGCTTGGAAATGCAACTCATAAAGAAGTTATTTCTTAGAAAAGTTTCTATAGCACAGCTAATGTATAAGTTTATTCAACAACAAAAATCCATTGTGTGCATACTGTCTACTGTTCAGGAATGTCCCTCTTTTAATAAGCACTTACTTCAACTGGACATAGAAGAAATATTTGATCTGACAGCAATTGATAAAATTGAACACCAGGGAGTGACAGCACTATTGACTGAAAACTACAATCAAAATTGGATTAATTGTAGAAGTCTGTTTCAAAAACTGTGGTATTAGATAAATGTTTATGTGCTTGCAACTGTAGAATAGTTTTGCAGCGTAATTTAACTGTTGAGGGAGGATTAGTTAATGGTGCTATGGGTAAAATAATTGATTTCATTTTGTTTATAAACAGGAATGAGGTTGAATACCAAGCAACTAAGGCCAAGATTTATACTTGCTTAGTGCAAAATTATCTTCATTTTTTTTTTAATGCTAATTCAGCACAAACATAACTCCAAATTTATACTTTGGTGCTAGACCGGTCTAGCGCCAAAGCTTTGGAATTTAAGTCATTTTTTGCTAGCGGGAAACTACCTTGCGTCAATGAGATGCAAGGTAGGCGTTCTCAGGCAAAGAATGACTGTAAGGCCCAGGTGCCTTATTTATCCTCCTGTGCAAAAATGGTGCATGGGAGGGAGGTGGGCCTAAATAATGGCACTAAACTTGTTTAGCGCCATTATTTAACACCTGGGTCAGGGCAGGCGTTTGGGCAATAAGTCCACAGGTGCCTTCTCCAGGCCCCACAGCCACCCCCACCCACACCAAAGGGACAACGGAGGGTGACGGACCCCCTCCTAGGTAACTATAGGTAAGCAGAGGCAAGTATTTGTGTTTATTTTTTAAAGTGCCATTGGGGGCCCTGAAAGGGGCCCCCATACATGGCACTGGGTGCAATGGTAATGCCCATGGGACACTTGTCCTCTGTGCTGGCCAATGGGGATGTGAGCAAGACTCCTGTCTTTTCTAAGACAGGAGTCATGTGGTATGGTAGGTTTAGCGTCAAGAAATGATGCTAGGCTGGTTAGAGTCATGTTTTTTTACTCTAACTAGCCTAACATCATTTTTTGGTGCAAAACCTCCTTCTCCCGTACCACCACCCCCACCCTGCTAACGTAATTTTCCATGACGTTAGCCCACCCTTTGCGCTGGATTGTGCCATTCCATAAATAAGACGCCCGGTCGGCATCTTGGAATGGAGCTAGCCTGCGGTAAACTTTTTCACGCAAAACTGCGTTAGCGCAGATTTGCCTGAAAAAGTATAAATATGGGCCTAAGTTTGATCAACTTGAAGGTCTAAAGCAGATAGCAAGTTCTGTTGTGCATTTCTTGCTTGCATGTAAACAGGAAGCAGTGTTTGGTTCTCTAGCTTATGCTAATACAATACATAAATCTCAAGGTTTAAGTATAGACAATATTAACAACATTGGGAGCACCATATTCAAGGAAGGTTTGTCATGTTTAGCATTGTCAGAGGTTAGAACTTTGTCTGGTTTGTGTTTGATAGAGTTTGATAACATTAAAGTAATACTGATTTGAGTTGTGTGACAGAGTACATCCATTTGAGAAGTGTATATGCTCCTTATTTAGGACTGTATGACGTTTTCAAAAAGCCTAGAATCTCACCAAAACAAAAGGTTTTAAAAAGGACAGTGACATTCCTCAGAAAAAGTGCAAGGAAGAGAAAAAATACGTTTTGGAGAAATAAAGTACTACAAATGCTGGTGAAATTGTTTGTTATAGTTGTCAAACCCCTTTGGAGTCAACTGCTCTCAATGCACTATTCTCTTTACCTCATCTGGTTCACACAATTGAACAGAAAAAAGAGAAAAGTTTGTGCTCTGCACTCTTCACTTTGTTAGATGCCTTGCATAATGATAGAACCAAAACATAATATGCATCTCATTTTAGAGATCTTGTAGATGTGTGCACAGAATCTGTACACTTCACACAAAACACTCAAGAGAATGCATAGGAATTTTTGATGGTTGTACTTGCTATCTTGGAAGAGATGGCACCTATTGATGACCTGTTTGGACTAAGTTACTCATGGCAGCATGACTGTGAAACGTATTCCTTTTCTTCAAAAACACAGACCAATTCAAAACAATGTATCTACTTAACTCTACCAGACTGCAAAGATTATTTTTTTTTTAGAAATTGTTTAAGGGTGCATCACTGAATAACACCTGCACAAAATGCAGCTCAGATTGTCTATCAACTTTGAATATAAGAAAAACTGGCAAGTATATCATCCTAATGGTACAGCGATGCACTGCAGATGGAACTAAATTGGAAACATATATTACAAATTCTAAAGCTGAACAAATCTCTATTTCTGCTAAAACATATAGTCGTGAAGTCATTATTTTTCATGAAGGACTAAATATTACATCTGGACACTACACCATCTGTTTAAAATATACAACTGGATGGACAGAGTGTAATGATAGCAATCTTACATTCAAGCAGAGATTGCCTTATGAGCTATCACATTTTTATCTTCTCTTCCTTGAACCAAAATCCTAAGGAAGATTACTACTGAAAACATGGAATAGAACACTTCTGAGACTTCTAATACAATAAGTGAAGACGTCAAACAGCCTGCCATGGGTGATGTCTTCATTAGTGAGTCCAAATCCTGAAATGTGCTTACTCTTGGAACAAAATAACAGAGATACCACTGAATTGGAAATGGACATCACAAATTACAAACCAGGACAACTATTTTATGCAGAAACAAATACTGCTAATGTTATTAAACGTAAACATATTTTTGGATATTCCACTTGTTTTGAAAAACGTTGAAGTGAATGGACAGAATATCATAAGAAGAACATCACAATCAAACAGATGTTTCATTTAAAAAACAGCTGCAAAATTATAAAAAGAATTTGAATTAGAACACTGACACTCTACTGCTTGTTAATGAATTACCAGATTATCATGAGACCTACCAAGGGTGATGTCTTCATAAAGCTTTTCTTCCACTGCTGTCATTCATACATATTAATTGTATTATAACATTCTTAATATAGACAAATACTCACATTAGGCTTATATCTGCTACATTACTTAATAAGTATAGATGAAACAGTTAAATAATTATTTATAGTGAGTGTGACACATAGTAAAGTTAATTTAAAATAATGCACTATGCACCTATGTTTTTTGTTAACAGTCTATAGGGGTTATTACAACTTTGGAGGAGGTGTTAATCCGTCCCAAAAGTGACGGTAAAGTGACGGATATACCACCAGCCATATTACGAGTTCCATAGGATTTAATGGACTCATAATACGGCTGGTGGTATATCCGTCACTTTACAGTCACTTTTGGGACAGATTAACGCCTCCTCCAAAGTTGTAATAACCCCCTATATGTTTGTTTTTTCCCCACTGTACAGTGATAAGTACCTATACAACACTTCATTTATGGTGTAAAAGTATGGAAGCTGAGAACAGTGAAAAGGGGAAAATGAGATGCTTAAATAATATGTATAACTGCTATACAACAATGTAAATTTCTTAGGTTTTAATATTAGCAATAGTTTTTTTATTACAGATTGTGAAACTTTAGTACACAAATGTATACTATGAAGCTTTGAATTCTATTTATCTTTTCTCTCTTTTCACACAGATAAAATGACCTAGTCATACTGGCAATGTAGGTAACCAATTACATCTTTCTTCATTCATAGACCATCTGTAAATATACCTAACTAGACACAGGTAATTATAGTGATACACTGATACACACTAATGAAAACGCACCCATAAATACACATATGCATACACTGACACAGCCAGGCACACAGTAACGTGTACACTGACACACCCAATCACAAACTGATACATATACTAACATAGCCAGGTATACACTGATGTATACACTTACACATACAGGGCACACATGAATAGTGTAACATACCCAGGAACAAACTAATGCATATGCTGACTCACCAAGGCACACACTCATGCATACACTGACACATCCAGGCACACACTCATGCATACAATGACACACCCAGACACACACCAATACATACATTGGCACACCCAGGCCAACTATGATACCTGAGACACCAAGGCACACACTGAAGCTTACACTAATATACCCAGGACACACTGTTGCATAGTCTGACATAACCAGGCACATACTAATGCTTATGCCCACACACCCATACACACACTAATGTATATGTTGACACACAGAGGTACACACTGATCCATAGACTAATACTCCCAGACACACACTCATGCATATGCTAACACACCCAGGGACACACTCATGCATATACTTACACACACAGGCGCACAATCATCCATGCACTGACATATCTAGACGCATACTGATGCATACAATAACACACCCAGGCACACACTTATACATACATTGACACACCAAGCCACACACTGATGCATACACTAACATACCCAGGGGCTCACTCATGCATACACTAACACACCCAGACACACACTGATGCATGGACCAACACACCAACGCACACACTGATGAATACAATAACACACCCAGGCACGCACTTATACATACATTGACACACCCTGGCACTCATTCATGCATGCACTGACACACCCATACACACATTTATACACCATTAACAAAATAAAGAAATAAAACAAAGACACAACTCTTTTTTGAATAGTTGGTGTGGTTCTAAAAAGAACCTTTAGAAAGTGTTTTGATTTTTTTTTTGATTTTTTTCTCAAAAAACTAATTTACCCAAAAAAACAGGTATATAATGGTTATGAAAGAATAACGATGAAAACAAACATTTTTCTGACTGAAATCTGTAGTCAACAACTTTGCAACCAAAACAAAAATATAGCATGGATAATTATTAACTGTGTCTAAATATTCAGCCCCTGATGTAATGTTTAAGCTAACTGGCATTTGGCACCGTAAAGAATGTGTAGCAATGTGCCACAAATTAGGACACACAGCTGACATTGTTACTGTTCCAGAGGTTGAACGTACTGTCACATTTGCTTCTGATGCAGACGGATGCGCTCTGGTTTGTTTTTTCTCTTGCGGACCATTCGTTGGTAAGATCTTTGATGTATGGTTTTGAGGTGTTTCCAAATTGGTGATGTTCCATGGCTATACTCCTTATTAGTACCTCACAAGAGTTCCTTACCACAGATGTGCACTTTACTATTTTTTCTGTCACCTGATGGTATAACAAAAACTTTAGAGCCCTTGCTTTGTTTCTGTGCTGGTAATACATCCTCTTCTTACTCCTCCTTTACAACAACAGGATCTTCCTTCTCCCCTGGTTGTTGTACTACAGCCATTGTAAAAATTCATTAGTGCTCAGCAAGTGGGAACTCAAAAAACACCAGCGTCAATTAACTATGTGCTTCTTAATCAGTGTCTAAGAGGAAATGGGTGGGGTTTCATCCAAAAAAAAGTATGGCTCCTATATAGCCAATTAAATGAATAGTTTTCATTGTGTCATCATACGGATCTTTAGACCATTGCGTGGATTTGTGGAGCCACGTTGCATGTAAATAAATAACGCAAGTACTGGTTTTAAAAAATGTATCCTTGCATGTACATATACTTATACAGGTGTACACTAACTTTGTTCATTCATTTATTTCACTGAACATACATGTAATCAATATTTTATAAATTCAACAGATCTGCAGATTCTTCCTGATCAGATAATTGCAAAAGAAACCAGAGAGTATCAACCATCTGTGCTATGGACATCACAGAAGATCTGTGGATCCAAAAAAAAAGAATTACAAATTTAGTACAATCGATATAGTTACGTTGATATTATCAAAACCTTGTTATAGTTTTTTAACACCTATTTTGTTGGCAATCTCCTTGTTTCTACATCATAAGCACTTATTTCTCCTTCCCTCCCTTTTCACCAGCTTTTTTACTGTCTTCACATTGTTATTGCTTTATTTTCACTACTTTCTACTTTTTTCACATTATTTGGTATGCACGCTTCTTGTTTTCCCCTTGTTTTCACTACTTTCCCTTGCTTTATATATTCTTTTTTTTAGCGCCCTCTCATTGCATGCACTAGTTTTCATTGCTTTCTCTTTGCTTTTAAGCATATGTACTCTATGCTTTCCCCTCATAGCATGGGATTGGAAAATGCTAATTTATTCACTTCTGCATCCAGATACATACTGATGCATACACTGACACACCCACGCTGACATTCATGTGTACATTGACAAACCCATGCACTCACTTATGCCCACACTACCGCACACAGGCATACACGCATGCATAGACTGACATACCCAAGCACACATAGTTACATACACTAACATACCCATGCACACACTCATACACACACTGACACACTCAAGCACACACTAATAAATACACTAACATGCTCAGGCACACACTGATACATACACTAAAAACCCACACACATGCTGATGCATGCACTAGCACACCCAGGCACAGACTGATGCATACACTTACACAGCCAGGCTGAGACTAATGCATGCCCTAATATACACAGCTATACACTGACACAGACACACACTGACACATGCACTAACAAACATGGGCCCAAACTGATACATACCTGTCCAAACCCCCTTCCTCATTGCACATTGCAGTGGGCATTTTACCTAAGTTAAAAAACACACACACAAAAAAAAAAACTAGAAATTCAGTGAAAAAAAGGTTACAGTTAAGTTATAGTTAGGAACTAGAAGAAAAAAAAACTAAGTAAATTCACAAAAAAAACAAAAAAACAAAAGTTGCAGGTATGTTATAGTTAGGAAATAGAATAAAATAATCCTTGGGAATTCACTTTAAAAAACAAAGGTTACAGGGGTGTGATAGTTAAATACTGAATTTCCTTGCACACAACCATAGAAATTCAGCAGGGATAGTTATCAGCCTCAATTATATCATACATCCCCCACAATGCATTGCCTATGACCTCAGATATTACATCATTCATGACATGATCAGTGACATCACTGATGACATCCCTGATGATGTCTCAAATGGCATCCCTGATGACATCACTGATGACATCATCCACCTAAAGACTCTCACATCCCACTCACACGCCCATACAAAACTCTCATATACCTACTCACTCCTTCACATAACTACTTACATACTCAACCAGACACCAATGCAACTACACACAAAAATACTCACACATTGAAAAATGCGCTAACACACCCATTCACTTACTCAAATAGGCAGTCACACAACCGCTCTTTTTGCCATGCAATTACTCACATGCTGAAATATAAACCCATAAAGCCATTCAGATAGCTACACAGCCACCTACACAGTTTATACAATCTTCCCTGGTTCTTGTATTCAGCCAATGACTGAGCCAGTCACACATTCACATACCCACTCATACACCCACTTAGCCAGAACCCACAGACACCCAGTTATACAGACATACAGTTACCCAGACAATGAATCACTCACCCATACAACTACTAGTACACCCAGTAACTCACCCATACAACAAATAACACAACCAGTCACTCACCCACATATTTACTCACACACCCACTCACTGAGTCATATAGATACTAACACATATACTCACTTTCCTATTCAGCCACTGATACACTTACACACTCACCCGTACATGCACTAAGTCACTCACTCATGCATACAGTAACCGTCACACCCACTAACACACCATGCAAATATTGACATCCCCTCCAACTCACTCAGAGTCACTCACACAGCCACTCAGTCAGTCATAGAAACACTCACTCACTCATTTACCACTACAACTACTGAGAAAACCACTATCTCACACATAGAACTACTCACTCGCCCACTTGTTTACTACACAGAAACTCACTCACTCAGCATATCAGCTACTGACAAAACTAGTCAACCAACTGTACAGCCACTCACACAATCACTTACATACAAATGCAGATTCACACATAAACACTGAAATGACATACATTACAAATATTGTTGCTAATCAGTAGCTCTAGCACTCGTTCAACTTATGCAATACCTTAGTATGTACCTTTTACTCACTTAAATGTTTTATATATTTACACAGACTGGATGATATGTCACTGACCATGTCATGAGTGATGTAATATGTGAGGTCATAAGCAGTACATTGCATGGGTGTGAGTTATAGTTAGGGCTTTGCAACTATAGCTGCTGAATTTCTATGGTTTTGCAGGTAAATTCAGTCCCTAACTAGAAGGCTCCTGTAACTTTTCTTTTCAGTGAATTTTAGATAGATAGATAGATAGATAGATAGATAGATAGATAGATAGATAGATAGATAGATAGATAGATAGATAGATTGATAGATTGATTCTGGATGAATGTTCCAATAATATTCTCATTGCCAAACATTCAATGGGTCCCTACATAATTAGGGTATTTTCTGTCACTGTTGCTCTTATTGTCAATACCACGTTCTATAAAATGTGGGGTCCGCTATTGAGGTTCCACGTCATTCAGCATTCAAACCTGATAGGCTCTGCTATTTTTTCACTATAAGGGGTTCAACATAGGCTGGCAAAGCTGTTGCTCTGCTGCCTAGGCGAGGAGCCGTCGCTGAATTCAGATGCCATTACTTCTGCATAATCTCCTTTTGAAATTTGAAAAGTTGGAAGGAGTCGCGTTAATAAATGAAGCGGTCGCAGATCTCATTAAGAGTTTGACACCGAGGCTCATTTCTCGGCCCAGCTGCTTACCTCGGCCTGTGAAAAGCAGTTATTAACGTGACATCAGACGACATTACTGCAATTTACCACGGGCGCAATAAGTTGTAAATTGTCTTTCCTCGCGCTGGAGAAATAGAGGCCGCGCAGCCTCCCCTCCCCGTGTCACCTTCTGTGAAAGGGTGTAATTTTTAACCTGTCACTTGGGTCAAAGGCTGCAAATCAAATCAAAGGGATGCAAAAAGAGAAGTGCTTTGGGGCACAGGCAGAGAGGGGCAGATGTTCTCTACTGAGGCTGCTACTGGGACTAGGGTTCAACAATAATTCAAATGGACAAAGCACCTCAATATATTAGCTCTGTAGCGATGAGTCTAGTGGAAGGATCGTTATAGGAGTGAGAAACATACTGCAGAACAGAGCTAGTATCAACTGTTGATTCGATCAATTGCTCTACTTCTAGTGGGCTGGCAAGCACTGTGGTACAGGTTTTAACATTACCTCTAGCACTGGCGTGTTTTTTTTTAATGTAATGTTAGTTTTGTGGTCTTTGTAGACAATGTTAACACTCTGTCTAATTACAAGTGGCTATATCTTTTTTTAGTTTTTTTAAATAACCTTTTTGTCACCGCATATTATCATGCTACGAATGTGAGGGAATCCGTTTTAGCAGAAAAAATGTGGACATTTGCAGAATGGCTACGCACATTTCTGAAGGAAAGAGTGCACAATAAACCAGAGATTATATGTATATGGCAATGAACATTAATACCTCAAATAAATAAGCAACGAACAAGGTGATTTAAGGAATGTTTGAATTAATCTCGTCCACTGGGGATCAGGCAATATTCGAGTGCATCTTTGTTCACTCTGAAAGCCGTATTGCGACAGAAACATCCATATGCAAATCTGTCGTAGCTGTTCACCGAAATGGAAAAAGGGCAGCCCGAACCACAAGGCCTGACCCCTTCTAGGTGGTAATACAGGCTCCGTCCAGTGTCACAGTAAGAATAGTATTCACCTTTGGACATAATCTTCGCACTAAGGTTATCAACTACAGCAAATAAGGTGATGCTTGAATAAATCACTGTCTCTGGTAACCGCCAGCCCAGTTCATTGAATTTCACCTACGAAGCCGCTCTACAGAGTAACCAGCAATATGTAAACCAGCTGTACTCTGGCTCGAAATAGACTCATCCATCTCACCCTGCGTGAACTGGTCCCATCCTGACAGGAACACAAGCAACCACAGGCCAGTTTCTGCCTACTTAGGCCTGTCAGTGAGATCATATGACTTGTTCCATTCTCAGGTGGCAGGAAAGGCAAAAAAACAATAGACTGGGATGCTATCTTAAAGTAATTTTCAATGGCAGAGGTTAATGCAAACATTGACCCATTACCTTCTTGTTTCTCTTGGTTAAATAAATAAACTACATACACTCAGGTTTGCTTATGTATTTGATTTTCCACACTACTTGAGGGTTAATGCATGCTGTTTGTGCACTTGGGTGCATATTTATACTCCGTTTGCGCCGAATTAGCGTCGTTTTTTTCGACGCAAATTCGGCACAAAACTAACGCCATATTTATACTTTGGCGTTAGACGCGTCTAGCGCCAAAGTATGAGGAAAGAGCGTCATTTTTTTGCGTGAACGCCTTCCTTGCGTTAATGAGATGCAAGGTAGGCGTTCCCGTCCAAAAAAATGACTGCGACACAAATGCGTGGTATTTATACTCCCGGGCAAAAATCACGCCCGGGAGTAGGCGGGGCAAAAAACCCCGCATTTGCGCCTCTTTTTAACGCCTGGGTCAGGGCAGGCGTTAAGGGACCTGTGGGCTCAAAATGAGCCCACAGCTGCCCTCCCACGCCCCCAGGGACCCCCCCTGCCACCCTTGCCCACCCCAAGAGGACACCCAAGGATGGAGGGACCCATCCCAGGGACATTCAGGTAAGTTCAGGTAAGTATACATTTTTATTTTTTTTATATTTTTTTTTGGCATAGGGGGGCCTGATATGTGCCCCCCTACATGCCTCAATACCCAATGACCATGCCCAGGGGACAGAAGTCCCCTGGGCATGGCCATTGGGCAAGGGGGCATGACTCCTGTCTTTACTAAGACAGGAGTCATGTGAATGGCGTCTGGGCGTCGTTAAAAATGGCGCAAATCGGGTGGAGGCGATTTTTTAGCGTCAACCTGACTTGCACCATTTTTAAGACGCCCTAACGCCATTTTCCCCAACGCCGGCGCTGCCTGGTGTACGTGGTTTTTTTCCACGCACACCAGGCAGCGCCGGTCTGCTAGCGCCGGCTAACGCCATTCAATAAATACGGCGCCCGCATGGCGCTTCAGAATGGCGTTAGCCGGCGCTAAACTTTTTGACGCTAAACTGCGTTAGCGCAGTTTAGCGTCAAAAAGTATAAATACGGGCCTTGGAGTCTTTGCTGACCTCACATGTCAGTTTTCCCACCTTGTGTCATGATGATATGTTTTTTATCTTAAAACATTCTCTTTTTAGATACCTTGTTGCATGGTCCATGATGTCCAAGGCAATCTCTCCTTAGCCACTGTGTGTGTGTTCACTTTATTTTGTTGTCTGTAGCCTCCGTGCACAAGTTTGTCCTTTGCCACCCTTTAAGTATCCACTTCATTCTGTTGTCTTTACAAATCCTTCCTCTGCTTTCGTCTTAGTTCTTGACACCAGAGTGTATGTCTCCATCACATGCATTATTGAGTTTTATGCAAGGATAATTTTTGTCCTTTCACAGATTTCACCTTGTTATACAGTTCCTACAAATCAAGTAGGACTGTGCATCTGGTCAACATACATGTAAGTGTATAGGGACTCAGTGCGTCTATACCATCAGGATATGTTGACACAGGGCCTTATCTGAATACCTAAACACTCCAGGGTATCAGATGGCATTTGCAACTTCGAACATGACTTCTCAGATTCCCAAGGAAATTGAGGAAACAGATCCACCGTTTTGTTGTCACACTGCGTACCCAAGATGATACACAAGGAAGATGCAGAAATGGTATTTCAAATATTTATTAGAACAATCTTATTCTTGCATAAACGTAATGAGCTGGAGTTATTAGGAAACTAAGGCAAAGCATGATAACCAGCATTATGAAAATGGTGAAAAAGATAAACAGTTAAACCATGATAATTGTATTATGCTGTTGGTCTCCTATATATTACTACCCACACTATCAAGGGCATAGTGGGAGTACTCTCTGCCAGATCAATTGGGACAGCCTTCTTCCCCCTGCCAAGGTAAGATGTACCTAGAAGCAAAGAAGCCGTTCTGTTGTAGTACAGGCTATCGTCCTGTGCAGGGTAGAGGTCAGAATCAGTGTCAGAGTAAGCAAGGTTACATCTGGGTCACTGTGTGTGATGTTCCAGAATAATACTAGCTGAAGTGCTCTTCTACTGAATGTGGTGCAGAGTCAGTTTTAAAATACAAGCACTGGCTGTGTCATACTGTGCCAGAGATGAAGGCTGATGCATTGATATGTCTGCAAGTGAGGAGCTGTCTCCACAGACAATCACAATATAAGGGCATCCGGTTCAGTGTGCCTACCCTTGGATTAAGTATACAGACTCTATGGCAGAAACGCTTTTAAGAAACAATGTGCATGTTCAAGATTTCTCAGTACATTATTGTATGAGTGGAAAGTCACGTAAAAGGTCATGTAAAAGGTCACCATCAGAATAGAAATGCTAAGTTAAAATGTGCTTTCTTAAGTGACGATACTAAACGTGCCCTATTGTGCTTCACACCCTCCTCTTGGGCATGAAAGACTACGCTCAAACTATCCAAAAGAATAAAAACAGCCTTAAATGTGTATATCAAATGAATATATATATAAAATATGAAATGCACTTAGATAGTAAAACCAAACGAAAGCCAAATATAAAAATATGCTAATTAAAAGCTGATAAAACTATTAAAAACAATTTGTTTAAAACAAGAGGCTGAATCAAAAGTCTAGGAGGCGCTCGACTTATACCCAAAGTCAATGGGATGCAGGAAGGAACCTGCAACCACAGACTACAGATCCACTGTGGTCTGCGAAGTAAGCTCCAAAGATTAGATATGGTCAAATTCAGCTAACTCAGCCAGTGCTGAAGGCAAGATAGCCAATGGTGTAACCTCATTGTCAGAGTCAGATTCCTGGAATAATGGATGAAACCACAATTTACCGGTTACTATTCTGCTTTGGGACAGGACAGCGTAGTCATGACTCTAGCGTATCCGAATTTCATACCTGCTTGACAACTCTGACATTTTGGCTCAAATTCTGACAGCAAGGCCTTTGAGAATATAAGCATGCTGAAGGCTCAGTTCCAGAAGAACTTTCTCAAGCTTGTATCAAGTTGTCCAGCTTACAAACAATAGAATTGTCTTGTCAATGACCAGAGAGACTTACTAATAAGGATCACTGATACCAGATCAGAATCAATAATATTGTGTAGCACTAATATTGTGTGAAAAATATTCTTTACAAAATTATTGTGTCCTCTATTCTTCTAATGGTAAATACAAAAACATTGAAAAAAAGTATTGTTTCACACTAATATCATTAAAAAAATAATAAAATATATTTTCGTAATATATATAGTTTAAAGTAGCAAAACTTAGATATTGTAATATGTACCATTAATATAATTAATATAATTTTAATTAAATAAATCTCACTTATATTTAACATTATATATAATATTTGTATAAATATACACATATGTATGTTTGTTTATATATAGATAATGTAATACAATTATTAAAATATATATTCTACATTACATTGTTTTTGTTTAATTCTTTAAATTTACCACTATAAAAACATTATATATCAAATTGTGTATGTATATATATATATATATGTCACAGAGAAAAAAAGATTACAGAGAAAAAAATATTATACATATATATTACACTAAAATTATTAGTAGCGATTCTAAATCACTAAAAGCGATATTGATATATAAATAATAAGTAATATACAAATAGTAAACCAAACAATTAATATACAAATTAAATCACATTAAAATAATTATAAAACGGTATTCTTTACAACTATATTATTAAAAATGATATTAACAACAATATTCTTAACAGACATTAATTACCTGAAAAAATAATATTCCTGAGAACGATATTTGTGCATCACAATATTTTTTTCCAATATTTTTGTCTCCCAATATTTACTACTCAATATTTTGTTCAAATGCCTACTAATAACAAGAGAGACTTACCGAAAACTTACCATGATCAATTTACTAATAACTTAATATGTTTACTAACGACTCACGTCTTAGCAGTGACTTGATTGATGTAGTTATGGCACAAGTGCTTTATTAATGAGTCAACAAGTTTTCAATGACTTGATAGACCTGACTGATATTGTTTACAACTATCCCTATAACATGGCTTACTTATCAAAGACTTAACAAGCATACTAAAAACATGAGTGACTTAACATATGATTGACTTATCAATCACAAGAGTGAAGAACAATTACTTTGTAGAAGTATAGAAGACTCATCATGACAGACTAACTAAAGAAATGATTTACCCATTGACAAGCATAGAGACTTATACATGAAAAGACAAACATACTGACATCGAAACTTGGAAAAATGATTGTGATTTGACACGCTAAGCAATGAAATCAATGGCTTGCCAATACAAAGATAGATTTATTGAGTGCTTAACTTGTTAGACTTCTTCATGACTAGTTAGACTAATGGATTACTTATACGGATAGACTTACTAATGTTTTTTCAGAGAAACCAATCACAAGGTAGAATTACCAAAGTATTGACATACTTAACAAATTACATAGTTGACTTAGCAGTAACTACAAAAGAGGCTCCATGATGCTTGGATGTGTTAATATCATTTAAATATTTCAGCCTGATATACAGGCAATGATCTTCAGTTGTTCTGGTCACATTGCAGCTTTGAGCCATGTTGTCATAAATGTACTCCAGACCAATCCCTAGTAAAAGATAACTGTGCATCCAAATCCTAATTCTGCTCCTGTCCTGGGCATTATTTGTTGTTGGGATGTTGGTTTCATTTACTGATTCTTCCGTGAATAGGGTGTTGCCTTGAGGTGCATGTGGAATGTAAGGTGCAATTGCAAGAGCACAATGAGCAGCTGTATGGTTTTATGGTTCAGTAAAGTTCGATATTAACATTTAAGAAGAAAAATGTGCGCTAGCCTGATTTTGACCTTCGGACCCAATGCTCTCTTATTTTCAAATGTTTGAAATGCTATATGGACTGGACGTTCATTTTAAAAACAGATTCCCTTGAGAAGTTCTGTGGGTAGTAAAGTTTTATTTTGTGCCAGCAATATCATTGTTCTTGCACTCTAAAATGTATTTGTCCAGGTGATGACCCATGAAATTGCAATGGTCAAAATGCCGTTGATGCATCATTAGCAAATTAGTGATAAAACGTTGCCTGTGATAGGGTCTGTCATTTGTGGACCATTTCATTCATTTTGAGACCCCTTGCCTGCGTGTTTTTTTGTGCACACTCTACATTTTCCTTATATGTTTGTTTAGTGTAATATGTGGAGTCAAAATTGTTTGTTTGTATACTGTACTGTGACAAGAATCACTATTTAATAATAATTTTAACTGCTTTGGAAATCCTGTGTTGGCACCGCTTTTAGCTTCATTCCTTCTTTTTTTAATTGATTTTATATATGAATATTACCTCCTGGAACCATTGTGATTGCTTCTATTTAGCCAAACTGAAGGGCACAGCTCAGATAGGAAGAATAAAGTTCACATTTGATTCAAGGATTATTTTTTGTTCATTGTAGCAAGAGATGAACATGTGCACTCGTTGATATATTTGTCTGATCACATGGATTCGCTATAAAACAGCAAGGCTGTAAACTTGTAATCTACTTGAGTTATATGGCAGTTCATATATTGATTACAAACTCTGACAGACATGCAGTGTTCTATCTTAAGCTCCTTCGTCTATCAGCTAGCCATTACCAACCTAGATCAGTCTCATGTCATAAATTAATGAAATTCCTCATGTTGTGTGGACAGTGCGACAACTTTCCCAATGGCACCATTTTCTGTCACACCTTGTGCTTCCCACCACTGAACTTGCAATATCGCAATCTTTCTGATGTGATCGCTTGAGTTCTTGTTGCCTTGCCAGTTTAGATAGCCAAGGGTGCATTCAGGCCCATCCTGTCAGTAGTGCGACTTGTCTAGGCTAATGGGAAACTCATGGATAGTTGGTGACAGCTGAGTGCATTAATATGTGAAGCTTCAAATGTAATTTGTTCCACAGGCTTGCTCATTTGTAACCCCAGCAAAAAGGAATATATTCATCGGTATTAATTGTTCAATGCTGTATAAAGTCTGATCGGCATCCTAAATTCCCTTGGAAAGATGTATCTGTTTTGTGCTAGAGTTTAACTATGATGTGCCTGTGAACTGTGATTTGTGACGTTAATGTCTTAAATGGGGAAATATTGCATACAACAGAAGGTGGCTGCTAACGTCATGTGGAATGCCATTTTGACATTATTGACCTTTAGCAGCCCTTGTACTCCATCGCGAGGCCCCACAGCATTGCACACTAGTATGCATTCTCTCTGCAAAGTTTGTTCAACTCAGAATCCTTAGTGAGCAGACATGTCTTTTTCTAGTTAACTACTCTGCTTGGAGACATTCCTGCAGGTACACTGACTCTTCAAAGGGAGTCTGAATTGTGGGAGCACTAATCGACATCCTTACGCTTTGGTCCTCGGGGGCTGCCCTATCCTACACTGCCAAGGAGAGTTTGGAAATCCCACAGATCTAATTACAGCAGTTAGATTCCTCCTTTCCTGTAATCATCATTTTCTGTACAGTGCTTGTCCAGAGCTGATTGGATATTTTTAATGGTGCATCACAAAATGAGCACTAGATGAATGAAGCACACCCACAAATACACTAAGGGTATTATTACAATTTTGGAGGAGGTGTTAATCCGTCCCAAAAGTGACGGTAAAGTGACGGATATACCACCAGCCGTATTATGAGTCCATTATATCCTATGGGACTAGTAATACGGCTGGTGGTATATCCATCACATTTGGGACGGATTAACACCTCCTCCAAAGTTGTAATAACCCCCTAAAAGTCTTGAATAACAGATTAATGAAATAACATAGAAATAACATGAAAAAAAAGAAAAGTAGGCAGGGTAGGAGTACCCTAACCCCTCAGCCTTGGTTCTGGGTTCCCAGAGTGAGCCTGGCATGGCAAAAAAGCTTTTTTTTTAAAAAAATACATTTTGCTGCAAAATCGTAAATACCTGAGAATTTGTGGCAAATTATTTTTAAAACGCACAGGCTTCCGCACTTCCTTGCAACTCAGCCCCCGTTGACCAGGTCCTGGGGGCATATTTAATTATAAATAATGGAACTTGGATAGAACTGTATGGGTGGTACTTGACTGCTTAAGGAACGTTTCAACTTTAAAGTGCCTGGACACTTATTTCAACGTTTCTATTTACTAAATTGATATTTTGATGGACAGTTTTTGAAGACCTTGGCAGCGGAGCGGCAGTGTAAGTTGGAATGTTATTTATCAATTGCTATTTGTGAGAGCTCATTTCATGTGCTCAAAAGCATTGCTCAATTCTTGTCACCCTCTTTAGTCCCCCATTGCAGCTGACAGGTGTAATCTAGTGTTGTGTGATACTTTCAGGAAAGCCTGGCCTTTTAGTCAGCAGTATTTAAAATACTTAGGCCCATATTTATACTTTTTGACACACAACTGCGCCAACGCAGTTGTGCGTCAAACATTTTACCGCCGGCTAACGCCATTCCAACGCGCCATGCGGGCGCCTTATTAATGGAATGACATTAGCCAGCGCTGCGGACTGGTGTGCGTCAAAAAAAATGTCTCACACCAGGCAGCGCCGGCGTATGGGAAAATGGGGGTTGTGCGTCAAAAAACGGTGCAAGTCAGGTCTGAGGCAAAATTCAGGCCTCAAACCGGATTTGCGCCATTTTTTTTTACGCCCAGCCTCCATTGACATGACTCCTGTCTTAGCAAAGACAGGAGTCATGCCCCCTTGCCCAATGGCCATGCCCAGGGGACTTATGTCCCCTGGGCATGGTCATTGGGCCTAGTGGCATGTAGGGGGGCCCAAATCAAGCCCTATGCCCTATGCCACAAAAAAAATCGGAAAAAAATACTTACCCGAACTTACCTTTCCTTCCCTGGGATGGGTCCCTCCATCCTTGGGTGTCCTCCTGGGGTGGGCAAGGGTGGCAGGGGGTGTCCCTGGGGGCAGGGGAGGGCACCTCTGGGCTCCTTCCGAGCCCACAGGTCCCTTAACGCCTGCCCTGACCCAGGCGTTAAAAAACGGCGCCCATCAGGCTGTGCGCCGTTTTTTAAGGCCCACCCCCTCCTGTGTGTCAAAATGACGCCAGAGTATAAATAAGGGGCACGGGCCTTAAAGTTATTTTTTGGAAGGGAATGCCCACCTTGCATATAATTAACACAAGGCTGGTTCCCCCTTCCAAAAAATGATGCACATGGTGGAATTTTGACGCCCACGGGGTCGGACGTCAAAGTATAAATATGGGGCAGGGTTTGCGCCGATTGTGCGTCAATAATTTTGATGCACATTCAGCGCAAACAGAGTATAAATATGCCCCTTGTTATTTTAAAATTGTTCTACTCAGGATGCTTATGAAACTGCAAGTCCCAGAGTGCAAAGTGGTGTTGCTCAATTAGCGCGGACTGTATGGGAGTCTCACATTAGACAGGGCCACTTCACGACTATGACAGCTCGGAGGTTTTGCCTGTGCTTCTGTCCTCTTGCGCCAAGAAGAACAGACATTGATTTTCAGGCATCACTTGCCCCTGTGTTTTTTTGTTGGGTTAATATTTCCAGGTTCCCTTTCCTACTGCAGTGCTAACATTTGAAAACCGTGAAGACCTGGAAGAGAAAATCACATAGCAATCCACAATTGTGCACACAGCCAACCGAACACAAACATGCATGCTTGCATCCTCACAACCTATTACATTTTGTACGTACGTGAATAACCAGTGATCTGTTCTGCTGCTGCCACTTCTTTACATACAAAAACATTACACTGTCCGAGATGATTCATACAAAACACACACCAAAGGAATGCTACTGACAGACCACTGAATGGCCAAGAGTGATAAATGTATGCTATAGTCCAGATCACCTTGTTAACTTTCTAAAGGCATATTTTCATCCCAGCAGACTGTACCATGTTGTGGGGTGCAAGTCCTTGTGATTGCAAGTCATGAATAAGCTTTTACAACCAAACACTCCACACACTACCAGCGTCTTTTTAGATTATATTAATGCTGCCGATTGTAGCACTAATGACTGGTTAACTCAGTTGTTTAGCACATGGTGCCAATAATGCTAAGGTTGCAGGCTTGCACCTCATATGAGACATTTCCAATTTTAATTCTTTTTTAGATTTTTGGCACTTTCTATTTAAACTTAAAGAACCTTGGAGGCAAAATATAAATGAGACCTACAGGACCCGATTTAAAGAGCAATGGTTAACGCAGGAGGAGAGTTTGAAACAATATCATCCATTACTCAAGATAAAGTTAAAAAATTAAAACCATCTGACCTCGCTTAATTACTTTCCCATTCCAAGTACTTACTTATTCTATTTTTAATAGTAATGTTTACATAATGTTAACATAATGCAATATAAAGCTAGCACTATTTAAGCCAACAACACTGACTTTCGTGTAGTGCATGCATCCAGAAATGCAGAACATTCATTCATTCATACATGGTAACATTCATGAAAACCTAAAGGAGAGATTAAGGGATTAAAAATAAAAAATAATTAACCATCCCATTGACTTGCATTACATTTGAGGTGTTTTTAAGTGACAGAAGAGTAAAATAACATTTTTTCCTTTAATGTCCATGAGTATTTCTCTTAGACCGGGAGCTCTGATATGTATATTGCATTGAAATGGATCACACATGCATGCAAGTAAGCAAAGAGAAAAAGACAATAGATATGTCCATACACACACAAGCATCCCTGCATACAAAGACATCAATACACACAACCCTCCAGATATACAGACTCCCATTCACATAGACCTACAGACACAGGGCACACAGACCACCAAGCCTAATTGCATCCATGCATAGAGACCACCAGCCACCCATGTACACAAACTACATACATGTCAATAGACCTGATTCAGACTCACACATTTCTAAAGCCAAACACAGACCCCCATAAGTGTTCATGCACCCACTCACAGACCCACAAGGTACTCACACATCCACTCACTGACCATCACCGGCACTCACACACCCACTAACAGACCCATAGCACCACTCACATACACACTCCAAGCCACACAGAGGCACTCCCAAAAGCCCACACAGACCCACACGACACACACATACCCACCAACAGACCCATAACATCACTCACACAACCACTCACAGAGGCACTCACACACCCTCTCGCAGACACATAGCACCACTCACAGACCCAGTCACAGACAAGCATAGGCTCTCACAAACTCGCTCACAGAACCACACAGGCAATTGTACACCCACTCACAGACCAATACAGACACTCACACATCCACTCACAAACCCATATCACCACTCACACACCCACTCACAGACACACACAGGCACTCATATACCCACTCAGAGCCACACAACCACTCACACACCTACTCACTTGTACACCCAGTCACAGACCAATACAGGCACTCACACACCCTCTCACAGACCCATAGCATCACTCACACATTCACTCACAGACCTATAAATTCACTCATACACCCACTCAATGACATACACTAGTGGTTCCTAACCTGTGGTCCTGGGACCCCTTGGAATCCATGAAGCCTCTTCAGGGAGTCCGCGATAGTTTAGAAAATGAACATTTTTTAACAGACTGGGTACCCTGGCACCCAGTAATGACTCAGTGGCAGTCCCCAGATTCCAATAACGATTCAATGGGGGTCCCCACGTTCCAATAATGATAAAGTGGAGGTCCACAAAAGGCAAAAGGTTGGGAACCACTGATCTACACAGTCACTCACACACACCCTCTCAATGTTCATGTTACAGTTAGGAAATACAATTTAAAAAAATCTAGAAATTCACTGAAAAAAACCAAAGGTTACAGGAATTTTGTAGTAAGGAAATAGAATTAAATAATCCTTAGATTAGACTACAGATAACCAAACATTACAGGGACATTATAGTTATAGAAAATCATTTTAAAAACATAAAAATTCACTGATAAAACAAAGGTTATATGGACATTATAGTTAGGTTTACTTTTTACTCGTACAAAACCATAGAACTTCAGTAGTTGTAGTTACCTGGGCTATCTATAACTTACGACCCTGCAATTTCCATGGGTTTGTGTGATTAAATTCAGAATCTAACTATAATGCCCCTGTCAGTGAATTTCTATGGTTTCTTTAGCATGCACACATGTAAACATAACTAATGCCCGCACACGGCCTTATGCTGTGCATTGAGGGGGATGGTTGCTGGGCATGGCATATGGCCTGGCCCTGTGGCCAACCTTCCTGCATGCACACAAACCCAAGCTGTCCACAGCCTGCGGCCATGTGCAGCAAGAGATTTGATGCAGTGGGTGGGTTTCTTTTCAATTTTTCTCTGAATCCGTGGATCCACTGTATGGATGTGCAGATAGGACAAAATAAAATGGGTAATATTTCACCCTCGAGGGGTCACTAAGGGACTTCTCTATGTGTCCTATTGGGTCAGGATACCTGTATCTTGACCCTTTAAGAATTGTTCCACTTTTCTTTTTCCACCCCCAGCTGATATGACAAACAAAATGGTGGCTGGAACTTTTCTGTCAGGATGCAGCCAATCAATCAGAGCATTGCCCCAATTCTCCCCTCCCCCCAGAATCCGCTGATCTGACGACGGATTCACGGATCTGGATCACCAGAGGATCAGTGTCACTATATATCTATATATTTTAACCTTAAAAAGCACAGAATCTACTGAACAGATTTGCAACAAATCACAAAAGCACAATCTGCATACAATGATCTAGCTTCCTGCCACATTTGGTGTAGTTCCATTCAGCAGTTCGGGCTGTAGGTGTGTCTAAAGTCCCAATGGGAAAATGAAAGAGAAAAATGTGTTTTTGAAGCCCCCCCCCTTTTCACAGCCCCTGCTTGATGGATCACCCCAAATCTTTCAAGGCAGCTGTTGAACCAACTGTCACATAAGTTTTGACATCTTCATAAAGATTTGACAAGCAGTGCCAATATTACTGGCAAAGAAAAAAACAATGTTCTCCCTCTAGGGGCATATTTACAAGCCCCTTGCACTTCTTTGCTCCACATTAACATAATTTTTTTTAGGCTAATATTGAGTTAGGTAGGCATTTCCAAATGGGGTCTTTGGTTGACAGTCAGGTTACCCCCTGTTCAAGCAAGGACCCTCACTCTAGTCAGGGTAAAAGAGAATCACCCTCAGCTAACCCCTGCTTACCCCCTTGGTAGCTTGGCAGAGCAGTAGGCTTAACTTCAGAGTGCTAGGTGTAAAGTATTTGTACCAACATACACAGTAACTTAATGAAAATACTACAAAATGACACAACACAGGCTTGACCATCGGGTAGGTCGCTTCCCTGCCGTTGCAGCTCCACCTGCCCAGGCCCCTGCCTCTGGTTTGTAGGTCTTAGGTTTTTACCTTTGCGCTTTGCCTCCGATTCTCCTTCTCTCCCCTGTTGCGCTCTGCTCCTGATTCTCCTCTTCTCTCCTGTTGTGCTTCTGGTTTTTCCTTTTCTCTCCTGTTGTGCTTCTGGTTTTTCCTTTTCTCTCCTGTTTTGCTTCTGACTTTCCTTTTCTCTCCTGTTGTGCTTCTGTTTTTTTCTTTTCTCTCCTGCTGTGCTTCTGATTTTCCTTTTCTCTCCTGTTCCGCTTTCCCGCTCTCCCGTCTACCGCTTTCCCGCTCTCCCGCCTCCTGCTTTCCCGCCACTGCCAACCGTGCAGCCCACCCCCCCTGCTCCTATTCATTGTCCTCCCTCCCGCCTCCCAGCTGACCCCTCCTCCCCCCCTTCCCTCTTATGGCGGCTGCTGCGCGGCAGAGACAGTGACCCTTGACCCTCGGGTAGGTCGCTTCCCCACCGCTGCAGCTCCACCTGCCCAGGCCCCTGCCTCTGGTTTGTAGGTCTTAGGTTTTTACCTTTGCGCTTTGCCTCCGATTATCCTTCTCTTCACTGTTGCGCTCTGCTCCTGATTCTCCTCTTCTCTCCTGTTGTGCTTCTGATTTTCCTTTTCTCTCCTGTTCCGCTTTCCCGCTCTCCCGCCTCCCGCTTACCCGCCGCTGCCTCCCGTGCGGCCCTGCCCCCCTGCTCCCATTCGTTGTCCTCCCTCCCACCTCCCAGCTGACCCCTCCTCCCCCCCTCCCTCTTATGGAGGCCGCGCTGCTGGCGCGTCAAAGGCGCGCCAAAGGAAAGCCTGTCTGACCCCATCCACGCCTGGACCGCGCCCAGCGCCAGAAGCCCTGGCCCCCACCGCACTCAAAACCCCCGTCTTAGATACGACGCCGCCTCCCTCAATGCACTCAACCCCGGACGAACAGCCTCCTGCTGCCAAGCCAGCCCTAAACGCACTCATGGACCCTTCGCCTGTCAAGCCTGCAAGTATACCTTCCACCGAGCCTGCAGACCTCACACCGGCCCTCGCACCAACAACCACCTCAAGTGCATCCTCCTCAACACACGCTCCGTCCACAAGCACGCCATCGAATTATAGGACCTCCTGGACACAACAGCACCAGACGTCGCCTTCATCACAGAAACCTGGATGAACGTCTCCTCGGCTCCTGACATCGCCTTAGCCATCCCCGACGGCTACAAGATCGCCCGGAAGGACCGCATCAACCAAACCGGGGGAGGAATCACCATTATCTACAGGAACTCCATCAACATCACGACCACCACCGAAGACACCCCCCTCGCCGCCGAACACATACACCTCCAGATCCACACCGACCCCAGAACGACCCTCAGAGGAACTCTTGTCTACAGGCCCCCGGGCCCACGCGCCCAATTCAGCGAAACCATCACGGACTTCATCGGCCCGCACGCCCTAGCCTCACCAGACTACATCCTCCTCGGGGACCTGAACTTCCACCTGGAGAAAAACAATGACAACAACACCGCCATCCCTGCTCGACAACCTCGGTCTCAAGCAACTGGTGAACACCCCCACCCACACTGCTGGCCACACGCTCGACCCCATTTTTTCTGCCAGAAACCACATATCCTTCAGCCACTCCTCTGAGCTACACTGGACCGACAACAGATGCGTCCACTTCACCTTCAAACGGGAGACCCACCAGCATCGCACACAACAAATCCCCCGCAGACCCTGGAGCAAAATCTCCACAGAGCAGCTCCTCTCAACTCTGAAACAAAACCCACCAGCCATCACCACCGACACCAACAACGCAGCCCTCAGCCTCACACAATGGATCACCAACTGTGCCGAAAACCTCGCCCCACTTAAAAGCCACCCAAGCGGGACCAACATCAGGAAACCCCCGTGGTTCACGGACGCCCTCAAAGAATCCAAGAAATCCTGCCGTACCCTCGAAAAAACCTGGCGCAGAGAACACACCGCAGAAAACTTGTCAGCCCTCAAAACCGCCACCTGTGAACACCATCAGCTGATCCGCTCCACCAAAAGGGCAAAATTCAAAGAGATACTTGACAACAACACCCACAACAGCAAAGAACTCTTCAACATCGTCAAAGAGCTCTCCAACCCCAGTGCCAGCTCCAACGCCATTACACCCTCACAAGAACTCTGCAACTCCCTCGCTACTTTCTTCCATCGAAAGATCGCAGACCTACGCGACAGCTTCGGACCCCAGACCCCGCCGTCCACCACTGAACCAACAGCCCCCTCCACTACCCTCAACGCCTGGACCCCCATCAGCTCTGAAGAGACCCGAATCACCCTGAACACCATCCACTCTGGCTCCCCCTCGGACCCGTGCCCCCATCACATCTTCAACAAAGCTGACTCGATCATCGCCCCCTATCTCCAGAGCATCATCAACAGCTCGTTCGCATCTGCCACCTTCCCCGAAAGCTGGAAACATGCGGAAATCAGCGCTCTCCTGAAAAAACCCATGGCTGACCCCAACGACCTGAAGAACTTCCGCCCCATCTCTCTTCTCGCCTTCCCGGCCAAGGTCATCGAGAAGACCGTCAACAAGCAGCTGACCAACTTTCTTGAAGCTAACAACTCGCTCGACCCTTCCCAATCAGGTTTTCGAGCCAACCACAGCACGGAAACCGCCCTCATCGCAGTCACCGACAACATCAGAACTCTGATGGACAACGGAAAAACAACCGCCCTCATCCTCCTGGACCTCTCGGCTGCCTTCGACACCGTGTGCCACCGCACCCTAATAACCCGCCTCCGCGCCACTGGAATCCTAGGACAGGCCCTGGACTGGATCATCGCGTTCCTCTCGGACAGAACCCAAAGAGTCTACCTCCCGCTCTTCCGCTCAGAACCGACCAAGATCATCTGCGACGTACCCCAAGGCTCAGCCCAACCCTCTTCAATATCTACATGAGCCCCCTCGCCGACATCGCTCGCAAACACAACATCAACATCATCTCCTACGCCGACAACACCCAGCTGATACTCTCCCTCACCAAAGACCCAACCACCGCCAAAACTAACCTACAGGAAGGAATGAAAGACGTCACGGAATGGATGAAGCTCAGCCGCCTGAAGCTGAACTCAGACAAGACAGAGGTCCTCATCCTCGGACATTCCCCGTCCGCCTGGGATGACTCCTGGTCGCCCACGGCTCTGGGCACCGCACCAACTCCCTCAGACCACACACGCAACCTTGGATTCATCCTGGACCCCCTCCTCACTATGACCAAGCAAGTCAACGCCGTCTCGTCTTCTTGCTTCCATACCCTTTGCATGCTCCGAAAAATCTTCCGATGGATCCCCACCGAAACTAGAAAGACAGTTACCCACGCCCTCGTCACAAGCCCTCTGGACTACGGAAACACCCTATACGCAGGAACCACCGCAAAGCTACAGAAACGTCTTCAAGGCATACAGAACGCCTCCGCACGCCTCATCCTCGACATACCGCGTCACAGCCACATATCCGTCTACCTGAAACACCTGCACTGGCTCCCCGTCAACAAGAGGATCAGCTTCAGGCTCCTCACCCACGCACACAAAGCCATTCACAATATTGGCCCCGAATACCTCAACGGAAGCCTCTCATTCTACACGCCCACCCGTCAGCTTCGCTCAGCCAGCCTCGCCCTCGCCCTCGCCACCGTCCCACGTATCCCCAGAACCACCGCTGGAGGTAAATCCTTCACTTACCTGGCAGCCAAAACATGGAACTCCCTCCCGACCACCTAAGAACTACCCAGGACCATCTCACATTCAGGAAGAGCCTCAAGATATGGCTTTTTGAGCAGCAATAACCCACCCCCCCCCCTAGCGCCTTGAGACCCTTGCAGGTGAGTAGCGCGCTCTATAAATGCATTGATTGATTGATTGATATTTACAAAGTGGCGCAATGCTTGCATTATGCCACTTTGTGATCCTTTACACCCCATTATGCCTGCATCAGGTATAATGTATGCCAGGGGGACATTCTGGTGTTGGGAGGCCCGAAGAAATAACAAAGTGAAATTTACAAGATTTCACTGCGCCATTTTTTGCATCATTTTTAATTCCTGTTCAGAGCAGGCATTAAAATGACACACCCATTATGTTCAATGGGCCTCCCTGTGCTTTGCTGCTTTAGCTTCAAAAGTTTTGATGCTAGTGTATCAAAGCACCACAATAGTGTCAAAAATGTTAATTCTATTGTGCTAACAACTGCCATGGTGCGCAGTATTGTAACTACAGCACAACCATCGTGTTGTTAGGTGCCGGTAGAAGGGTATAAGAAAAGTAGCGCATCGCCTATGATGTGCCACTTTCCTTAATGTTTTAATTACTTTATTGTCATAGTTATAAAACACTTTTATATTGTATTTTCCATTTTTTGCGACAATGACGTTAACCGCAAACAACCTTTGACTGTACAAAGAGTAATTTCATTGGCCAAAACAGTTTTCAGTCATACATATAGGACGTCGCAACCCGTTTGTCAGTTCTTGAATCTTCCATTTCATTCTGGTTTGGAGAGAGAACAGGTGTACTTTCAGAGCTCTCCTGCACCATTGACTTTTTTGGCAATTTTTTTTTTTTTAAATGGCAGCAAATGTATAAAATCAAAAAGACAGAGGAGACAACAATGAAGATGACCGGCATGAGGTGGATAAAGAAGCTTACCTTAACAAAGAGCCTCTGCAGAAAAAAATAAGTATTTGAATGGGATTTTTTTTCATTCTGTCTGAAGATTCTAAAACAGTTGCCAGACTTGTTAAGCGCCACTTGTGACAAAAGACCCTCTGAAGAGATGCTAATTAAAAAGTACCAATGTGGTACCATTTCAATGCTTTATCATCTTCAAACATACCATGGAAACAATTTGAGGAGGGCAAGGAGGGAGAGAGAAGGAGACAGGTCTTCAACGTCCCAAGAAACACCATCTGTCCTTAGTCAAAAAATTGCATCTAAACTGCAGAAGTGTTGTCTTGATTTAATACCGTGGTTCAGGCATATTGGCACTGCCTAGGTTGTAATACCTCTCTTACAGCAGGTGAACAAGTTTTGGGTGCTATTATTCAAGCTGCAAACCAGCACAAATGTTAATTTTTACTCATTTGTCAAGATTTTTCAACCTGTTTTCTGAAATTGCTGGTTCCAATGTTTTTTCACCTTGGTGCTATTTTTTTACACGAAATACCAAACAAATCACAAAGCTTTAGAAAATAAAAAAAATAGTTCCAGAAAAAAATAAAAAAGGTTCTTTTGAGAACCGCATTTCACAGTAAAAAAAAAATGAAAAGAATGCTGTATATGTGGTTTATGTATAGGTGACTGACTGATTGCATTACTAAATGTATGGCCAAGTGAGTAAGTGTGTGAGTGCTTTATGTATAATTGAATGAGTGCATACATGTGTGGGTTGGTGATTCAAGGATTAGTACATGTATGGTGAGTGAGTGTATGAGTGCTGTCTGGTGAATTAAATGACTACATGTATGGATGAGTGAATGAATGTATGACTTGTGTATGAGTAACAATGAATGTATGAGTGGTGTTATGTGAGTGAGTGCATGAATGTTATATGGGGGATTTATTGTGTTTATGGGTGCATGTATGGATGAGTGAGTGAGTGCATGAGTGGTGCATGGAACTTTGTCTAAGTGAATGAGTGCATGCTTGGGTGAGTGAGTGAGTGACTGCATGAGTGCATCTACAAGTGACTTAGTGAGTGTGAGAGTGGGTGCATGGGTGAGTGAGTGCATGAGTACTGTATGAGCGAGTGGATGAATTTATGAGTGTTATGTGGGTGAATGAGTGAGTGGATAAGTGCCTGTATGGGTGACTCAGTGATTGTACGAATAGTGCATGGGTGACTGCATGTATGGCTCCATGCAACTGTAAGTGAGTAGGTGCATGAGTGCATGCATGGGTGAGTGACTGAGTGTATGAGTGTGTGAATGGGTAATTGATTGTGCACGAGTGCATGTATGGGTGAGTGAGTGCATGAGTGCATGTATATGTGACTGGGTACATGACTGGTTGTATAGGTGACTGAATGCAACAGTCTGTGTATTTGTTAGTGGGTGTGTGAGTGGTGTGTGAGTGAATGAGTACATGACTGGTGTATGGGTGAGTTACTGAGTGTATGAGTGGTGCATTGGTGATTTACTATTTGCATTTGTGGACCTATGGGTGAATGAGTGAGTGCATGAGTGCACGTACGGGTGAGTGAATGAGTGTATGAGTGTGTGCATGGGAAGGTGAGTGAGTGCATCAGTGCACATCTGGGTGAGTGAATGACTGCATGAGTGCATGTATCAATGAGTGAGTGAATGCATGAGTGCATGTATATGTGAGTGAGTGCAACAGTCTGTGTATCTGTCAGTGGGTGTATGAGTGGTGTGTGGGTGAGTGAGTGAGTACATGGCTGGTGTATGGGTGAGTTACTGAGTGTATGACTGGTGCATGGATGATTTACTGATTGCATTAGTTGATCTCTGGGTGAGAGTGTGAGTGAGTGCATGAGTGCACATATGGGTGAGTGAGTTCATGAGTGCATGTATGAGTAAGTGACTTAGGGGCATGTATGAACACATTTTCCCATAGACACAGAATGGACAAAACTGCTTGCTACATCTGGCCCTTAGTGCATGAGTGCAAGTATATGTGAGTGAGTGCAACAGTGTGTATATCCCTGAGTGAGTGTCTGAGTGGTGAGTTGATGAATGAGTGAGTGAGTATGGGTGTGTATATGAGTGATTGAGTGAGTGCATAAGTGCATGTATGGCTGAGTGAGTGAGTGCATAAGTGCACCTATGGGTGAGTGAGTATATGAGTAATATTTTGGTGATTTGTTGGTGATTGAGTGAATGCTTGAGTGCATATATGACTGAGAGTGAGTGAAGAGTGTGTGTATGAGTGAGTGATTTTGTGATTAGTATATGGGTGAGTGAGTGAATGAGTGCATGAGTGCATTTACAAGTGAGTGAGTGCATGCAAATGTGTGTTTATGAGTGAGTGCATGCATGAGTAAGTGATTGCTTGAGTGCTTGTGTGAGGGAGTGAGTGCAAGAGTGTGTGTATGACTCAGTGACTCTAGGAGTGGTATATGGGTGATTGAGTGATTGATTGAATGCATGTATGAATGAGAGAGGCAATGATGAGTGTGTATATGAGTGAGTGAGTGAGTGTGTGAGTGGCATATGGGTGAGTCGGAGAGTGCATGAGTACATGTACAAGTGAGTGACTCAGTGCAAGAGTGTATGTATAAGTGAATGACTGTATAAGAGTTATGTGGGTGAGTGATTGCATGATAGCTTCTGTAAGTTAGCGAGTAAGTACAAGAGTGTGTGTATGAGTGAGTGACTGAATGACTGGTATATGGATAATTAAGTGAGAGCATGTGTGAATGATTGACTGGGTGCATAGGTGTATGTATGGATGAGTGACTGAGCGCATGAGCACATGTATGAGTGAATGAGTACATGAGTGATTGATTGAGTGCATAAGTGCATGTATGGGTGAGTGAATGAGTGTATCAGTGTATGTATTAGTGGGTGAGTGTTTGAGTTCATATGGGGTTGAGTAACTGAGTGTATGAGTGCATATATTGATGAGTGACTGGGTGCATTAAGGGCTCTATTGAGTGAGTGAGTGAACGGTACATGACTGGCTGTAGGATTGAGTGACAGACTTCATGAATGCATGTAAGGGTTAGTGACTGAGTACATGAGTGCATGTATAGATGAGTGAGTGAAGGCAATAGTGTGTGTATCTGTGAGTAAATGGTGGGTGGGTGGGTAAGTGAGTGCATGAGTAGTGTATGGGTCAGTGCCTGAGTGCACAAGTGGTGCATGGGTGGTTTACTGTTTGTTTAAGTGCATGTATGGGTGAGTGAGTGGGTACATGAGTGCACATATGGATTAGACAGTGAGTGCATTCGTGCATGTATAGGTTAGTTAGTGCATGAATGTGTGTATGAGTGATTGAGTGCATGAGTGCATGTATGGGTGAGTGAGTGCATGAGTGCATATATGGGTGGGTGAGTGAGTGTAGGAGTGCATGTATGGATGAGTAACTGTCAACATGAGTGCATGTATGGAAAAATGTGTGGGTGCATAAATGGCTCTATTGAGTGGGTGGGTACATGACTTGTGAGTGAGTGAGTGCATTAATGCATGTATAAGTGAGTGAGTGTATGTGTGCATGTATGGTTGAGTGAGTGATTGAGAGCATCAATGGGTGAATGTGTGAGTATATGAGTGCATGCATAGGTGAGTGAGTGCGAATATGGGTGATCGGCTGAGTACATACATGTAAGCATGGGTGAGTGAGTGCACAAGTGGTGTATGGGTGACTGAATGAGAGTTTGAGTTCATGTACCGGTGAGTAACTGAATGTATTTGTGCATGCATGGATGAGTTAGTGGTTGCATAAATGTCTCTGTTGAGTGAGTGAGAGGGTACATGACTGGTTGTATAGGTGACTTAGCGAGTGCATGAAGATATGTATAGGTGTGTGAGTGCATGGGTGCCTGTATGTGTGAGTGAGTGATGAGAGTATGAATGGGTGAATGAGTGCATGAGTGCATGTATAGATGAGTGAGTGAATGTGCCTGTGTATATATTTGCAAGTGAGTGTATGAGTTCTATGCGGGTGAGTGTATGGGTGTCTATGCTGGTGTATGGGTGAGTGTCTGAGTGTATGAGTGGTGCATGGGTGATTTACCGATTGTATGAGTGCATGTATGGGTGAGTGACTGAGTGCAAAAGTGCGTGTATGTGCGAGTGAATGTTTGAGGGGTGTATGGGTGATTGAGTGAGTGCATAAATGCACATATGGGAAATTAAATGAGTGTATGAGTGCTTGTATGTGCGAGTAAGTGAGTGCATGAGTGTTGTATGAGTGATTGAGTAAGTGTATGAGTGCATATATAAGGGTGAGTGAGTGAGTGCATGAGTGCTGTATGGGTGAATGACTGAGTACATGTATGAGTGAATGAATGCAAGACTGCATGTGTGTGAGAGTGAGTTAATGAGTGGTATATGGGTGAGAACATTTAAATAGGAGATATAGAGAGGAAAGTAATGAAAGTTATGGCAAGAGCACTATATATTTAAAAACACTCTTCATTCGTATCCCTAACCAAAATGTGTATTTAGGAGAATTCTTTTCATTAAACATCGTTCAACTGCAGCCGCTATTGAAAAAGAAAAAGAAGATACAAATATATTAGTATTTAATCTTCAAAGGTAGACAAATATTACAATAGTCATGGCTTACACTGTAAGAATGCAATGAGCTGTAGAACATATATGAATTTGATGGTTTTAGTGTTCTCAGCTTTTAATGTCCTTCATCGTAAATGATGGTTTGTATAATGCATCATCTTCAAACAATGGAGAAAAACAATCAATTGATTGTGAAAAAAAACAAAGTTGCACAGTGGATTACTACAAATAAGTGATACTATGCTTCACACTCACTAAATTTTTTATTAATTAGTACTCTTGGCTCTAGTTACTACAGTAATTAGAGCAAGTTGTTTCTAACATTTTCTGCAATTATTATATCTGGTACAATATATGAAAATACCATGAAGTACTCTTAAATTTTACAGATTCTCTTGAAATCATCATCCCTGCTAGGCCAAATGATGTCTATATGTCTATAATCCATGTTAAAAAAAAATGTACAGTAGTATATTTTGACAGTTAACATGTAGAAGTTTGTATGGAGAAACAAAGGGGGACTTTTTCTTTAGTTTAGAATTATTTGTATTCATTCAAATTCAGGCTGCTGCAATTGGAGCATGTCCTTTCAGTTCCAGACATTAAGTAGACAGTGTTGCATTGATTCTTTTATTGACTTCTTCCTGGAATATTGAAAGGACTATTTAGATTTGAAGATTTTTCTTAAAGACATTACCCTTAATAGGCCAAATAATATCTATGAAACTGATAAACCACATACAGGAAACACTTTGCTCACTTCATTAATCATAATTTCTCATTAGAACTTTGGTTGAATTAAAAGATGATATGATTTGGTAGTTTGAAGGGAACCTTTTGTTTGTATTTTAGGTTGATGTCATTGCATTCTGTTCAGCCGCTTTTGCTTTTCAAATGCCAGTGTGATGTTCAGAGGTTATATTAATTAATGAAAGATGATAACCAAAGTAGTAAAAGTTCTTCCTGAAAACAACATTTGTTCAGCTTTGAAGTTTGTAATTTCAGTTTGCAATTTGGACCCATCTGCTCTGCATTGTTGCAGTATTATGATAGGGTATTTTCCTGTTCTTTGTAGAAATAATGTAGAGACAAGGTCTGGTGTACAATTTGAGAAGGTCATATTTTGGGTAGCATTCCTATATAATTCTTCAAAAGGCACACTTTTACAATCTGGTAATGTTAAGAAAAGAAATTGTTCAGAGTTTATGTCAGTGGTAGATCTATAAGAGCAGTCTTCGCAGGCATGGATCCATTTGTAACTGAGTCCAAAATGATCATCAATATTTATTTCTTCTTGATCTAAGACTCCAAGCATCACCATATTAAATTCCTGTGACTCCTGCTAAGTGTTCAGAGTAAAATTTAGAGATCCAGTACATACATCTAAAAGATCTTGTATCCCTAAAGCCAAATGTGTTACACTTCTGTCATTCAAGAAACATTGTAGCAAACTATATATTTACAGAAGACATTCTCCCATCTCACTTTTTTTCAATTTGGCTTACTACATGGGAAAACTAGAATGGTATGCTGAGAACGACATTTGCATAGCTGTTGACACCTGAAGTGTTTTCTAACTTGTGTCCTATAATTTCACTATAATTTATCTAGTTTTCTCTTCTTAGCATTGTCTGTGTTGTCCTTCTATCCTTTCTTTTATTGAGGTACATAGACTGTTTTGTAATCTTCCACTTTGGGCAGAGTATCCATTTCTCATTAACAGGGTACTGGCCTAAATGAGGAGCATAAATTCTTCTTAACCGATTATACTCTTGTACACAGCCTACATCAACACTAACTTTGCTTTCATCGAAGTCAATTAAAAACAAGCCGGGCAAAATTCTAATCTGTGACAATGCTACATATAACATTCTTTCTTTAAAACACATAACTTCCAATATTAATCAAAGCTGCATCTGTACTTAGACCTTGCAATTTATGGAACGTTACTACACATGCTAAAGAGACAGGAAACTATTGTCGTCGGATGTATGAGTCTTTTACAAGCAAAAAAACGTGCAATACACCAGCCAATCTTTTTCACTTCACCTATCTGATCACATTTTATAGCCTAGTATTCCACCTCCTCTCTATTTGGAAAATTATTGAAATCAACAACTTTACCCATTGCACCATTTACTAAGCCTTCCTCAACATTTAAATTGTGTTGTGAAATAACTCTGCAGTTTTTACAGATGCAGAAATGCTTTTCTAATCTTGCTGTTTTTGATACAGATTTTTCCAAAGAATCCAAGTTTGCTTGTAGTTTATCTGTCAGTAATATTGTGACTCCTTGATGTTCCATTTTCCCAATAGCAGTAATTGCCATACTCTCTTCTTTCTCCAGTTGAAGTAATTGTTCATTAAAGTGTGAGTACTCTTGAAGAGTTGGTGATAAACTATAGATTTTTCTTCTTTTATGGAATTGAACATTAGTTCTGCTGCAGTTATGGTGGATGAGAATAGACTCTTCATTAGGTGACTTTCCTAAGCCAGTTTCCCCTGTTTGTAAGAACTTATACTCTAATGTCCTTCAGTATCTCTCCATATTCGATATCAGATGCTTGATGCATTTTTTTTACTAATTCTTTGTACTAAAAGTTTAACCAAATGTTCACATTGCCATTATTTCCCAGGAAATTTCTTATTTCACTGTGCAGAAGAGTTTTGAAAATTGGTTGCCCTTTTACAGGGTAATTTGGAGTAGGTCACCAAATACAATGAAATGTTTTCCTCCAAGTGGTACATCATAGTTTGTTATCAAAACTTGGTGTATCCTTAAGTGTATAAAAGCAAGTATTATAGTCGAAACCATACTTACTTCTTCAATGATGAGAAGAGTCATCTTTTTTAATACTATTGAAACTTCATGACAAGTGTCACAAAATAACTTTTGATGTTCCAGTTTATTGTCATGTTCAACAAGTATCATTAGTAGTTGATGAAGAGTAATTCCTTTAGTGTTATAAGCTGCTAATCCTGTTGGTGCTTTTACTACACATGACAAATTTTAATCAGTCGTCTTTTGTAGACAGCTAGTGAGAACTTTAATTAGGAAGCTTTTCCCAGTACTAGATTGTCCACTGATGCACAGAAATACTGGTTTATATGTAGAATATTCCCATAGTTTTTTGTTATGGAGAAATCAATGTTCTATTTTAGTTTTAACTTTGTTGTAAATTTCTCTCTTTTCATTGTTCAGTTGTTCCACTAACTATTCTAAATCCTCAGTTTCCCCTCTCGCCTGTTACATTGCAATCTCCACTTTGTTAACTATTATAGCAGCTTCATTTTGTATTACTGGTTCTCCAAAAGGATCTTGACTTGCTTGTGCAGAACTTTGGCTGCTCTGTGAACTCTCCCTGGCTATTTCAGCCACAATAGTTTCTTCTTGCTGAACCTCATCTTTTAACAACTGTAAGTATGTTGGAAAGACACTGAATAGTGTATTTTGCAGCATTGAATGACTCTTCATAACAGTCATAGGTGGGCATTACAACCCTGGCGGTCGGTGTTAAAACGGCGGTAAAACCGCCAACAGACTGGCAGTAAAAAAAATGGAATCATGACCATGGCGGAAACTGCCAACATAGACAGGCACTTTAACACTCCGACCGCCACGGCAGTAGAATCAAACACCACGGCGGTAACCGCCAACAGAGAGGCGGAAGACAAGGTTCCGCCCACTGTATTACAACAGGCCAATCCAACACCTTTTCCGGGGCAGATTCACCGCAAACAAAAACGCTGTGGAAACAGGACTTGGAAGGGAAAATGCTCACCTCTACACACCCCATGAGGAACTAGGACGCCATGGAACCCAAACTCCAGATTCTCCCAGCCATTATCTTCCTGCTCCTCTACCAGGAATAACAAAGATGGCGGTGAAAACCACAGTGAGTACTGCACCTACGACACAGGGGAGGTGGGAGGGAAAAAAGAGTGACACACACACAACACGCAACACTCCCATCCCCACCCTAACCCACTACAACACACACACAAGTACATGTAGATACATTACATTTATAACCCCCAACCCTTCCTGGAAGAATGCAAGGACAAAAGGAAATGAGTTGAACGTTTGTAATTTATTCAAATACAGTAATCAAAAATGTATATATACATATTTACACTATAAACAAATATATAACCAAGAATACAAGACCACTGGGCCCAAAATGCATGGGCGAGGGCCACACTCAATACCTGATCAAAACAGAGAGAACACTGCTGGGGCATCAGATCGAAATAAAACAGGCACCTCAGGGGGTGGAGAAGGGGGGCACCTCAGCCGGATGAGTGCACAAAGCCAGATCCACGAGGGGGCTCCATGCCCACTGCTGTATCCTGGGGAGTGCAAAGCACAAGTCCCACAAGTCTTTCCAGTGGATGGGTTGCCCACTGCTGTATTCTGGGGAGTGCAAAGCCACAGTCTCACAAGTCTTTCCTGTGGGTGGGTTGCCCACTGCTGTATCCTGGGGAGTGCAAAGCCACAGTCTCACAAGTCTTTCCAGTGGGTGGGTTGCCCACTGCTGTATTCTGGGGACTGCAAAGCCACAGTCTCTCAAGTGGATAACAGTCTCCACTGGTTCTGGAGGGGGCTTTGTGCCCAGAGTGCTTCATCCTGCCAAGGACAGAGGTAGTGGATGTTGATTTCCACTGGTTCTGGAGGGGGTCTTGTGCCCAGAGTGTTTCATCCTGCCAAGGATAGAGGTTGTGGATGTCTTTCTCCACTGGTTCTGTGGGGGGCCTTGTGCCCAGAGTGCTTCATCCTGCCAAGGACAGAGATAGTGGATGTCTCTCTCCACTGGTTCTGGAGGGGGCCTTGTGCCCAGAGTGATTCATCCTGCTTTGGCGCTCATTGGCCTGCGGTGCTGGTGGCGGCGGTGTCCTGTTCAGCGGTGCTTGTGGCGGCGGTGTCCTTGGCAGCAGTGCTGGTGGCGGCGGTGTCCTGTTCAGCGGTGTTTGTGGCAGCGGTGTCCTTGGCAGTGGTGCCTGTGGCGGCGGTGTCCTGTTTGTCCTGTTCAGCGGTGCTTGTGGCGGCGGTGTCCTTGGCAGCGGTGCTTGTGGCGGCGGTATCCTGTTCAGTGGTGCTTGTGGCGGTGGTATCCTTGGCAGCAGTGCTGGTGGCGGTCTTGTCCACCGTGCAGGTTTTCGCCAACTTGCCTGTTTTTCTGTGCCCCTTCCTCACCTTGGATGGTGGCGCAGCTGTATTCCCACTCCCAACTGTACCCCTGGGAGAGACTTTGGTGGTAGATGTTTTGCCTCTCTCCCGCCGGGCACTGGCCAACTTTTTGTGCTTTTGAGGTGGGGGACTGTCCGTGGTCTGGCTCCTTGGCACACTGGCTGCCCTGCTGTTTGGTGCACTCCAGAAGCCGGTTACTACTGGCACCACTGTTCCCGCAGATGTTGTGGCTGAGGTGCTGGGTTGGGACCTTGAAAGGTGGGCCCCTTGGGGACTGAAGGGGTGGAGGAGATGAGGGGAAGAGGTCAAGGTTGGACAGGAAAAGTTTCTTGGACACACTGGGACGGGTAGATGGAGGGGGTTTGGGAGTGGAGGAAGAGGTAGTGGTTGTAGGAGGTGAACGTTTGCTGACTTTGGGTGAAGGTGCATGGGCTGGAGGCTGTCTTTGTGTGCCTTGGGAAGTGGGCTCACTGACACACTGGTAGAGGACACAGGGGATGTGTGAATGGTAGTGGGGGTGGTGAGTGTGCTGGTGATGGAGGTTGTGGCTGAAGATGTAGTGCACGCAGGTGTGAGTGGAGACGAGACTGGGAGGGAGGAGGGAGACAAGGAGGAGGGGTACACAGTGGAGACAGTGGATGTTGGTATGTCTGCATGTGTATGATGCTTGCGTGAGTGCCTGTGGGATGTGTGGTGCTTATGTTTGCCTGAGCTTCCCTTGGGTGTTGACATGTGTGCATGCTGGTCTGATGGTGTGCTTGGGATAGGCTGAGGTACAGGGGTTTGGGTCTGGGTGGAGGAAGTTGGAGGGGGGAGGCTAGAGACAGGGGCAATGGCTGCCATCAGTGCTGAGGCCAGAGTCTGAAAAGCTCGCTGTTGGGCTGCCTGACTAGAATGAATGCCCTCCAGGTATGCATTGGTCTGTTGCAACTGCCTCTCTACACCCTGGATGTCATTCAAAATGGTAGACTGCCCAACAGTGAGGGACCTGAGGAGGTCAATGGCCTCCTCACTGAGGGCAGCAGGGCTGACTGGGGCAGGGGCTGAGGTGCCTGGGGCGAAGGAGATGCCCACCATCCTGGGTGAGCGGCCACGGGGCACACGCTGAGGGGCTGCAGGGAGAGTGGGGCTGGTAGGGGTGGCGGCGGCTGTACCAGTAGATGCGGTGGGCACAGAGGGGCACACCACCGCAAGGGAGCTCACATCAGAGGAGGAGTCCGTGTCGATGGTCTCAGCTCTTGTCCCTGCCGTGGAGCTCCCCTCGCCCTCCGTCCCACTGGTGGCTTCTGACTCCATTGTGTCGCCCTCCAGGGCCATGTGGGATGCAGCTCCCTCCTGCTCCGGTGGCACTGCTCCTCCGCCTGATGATGCTAATGCACACAAGAACAGGAACACTACAAAAAGGGGGGGAGACAGAAGAAAGACATGTTGAGTGCATCCAATACCGCTACCGTTGGCGGACACTACAGACACAGAAGCCCCCTGCACTATGCTGTGCAGTTTGAGTTCCCTAATTAATCACAGGGACATGGATTACAAGGCCTATGCCTGATTGCTGCACACATGGAAGTCACAGGAGCCTGACTAGGTGTAGTTCGCACTGAACACATGTGGGGTGGGGAGCCACAGGGCCTGCCTTAAGAAGGGACTTTGCCTACTAAACTTGCCCTGACCTAGGGGAACCCACAGCCCACCTCCCCCACCCAGACACCTACAATGCACGCTGAATCAGCAGAATGAGAGTTTACTCACCCCCTTGTGGCTGCTGTGATGCCCTCAAGCGCCCATCCAACTCCAGATACGCCACCGCTAGGATCCGGAACATCAGGGGGGTCATGGTGCGACGGGCACCCCTTCCACGTTGGGAGGCCATCCTCAGCTGGGCCTCCGCCGTCTTCTTGCTCCAGCGGCGAATGTCCTCCCATCTTTTCCGGCAGTGGGTGCTCTGTCTGTGGTGGACCACCAGGGTCCACACTTCCTTGGCGATGGCACATCAAATATCCTTCTTCTGGTGGGCGCTGACCTACAGGAATAGTACAGGGGAAAAGGAGAAGATATAACCATCCGCACCATCACAGTCATTGGCCCGCATCCCTACCCTTGCCATGACGCACATGCAGTCACCGTCGTATCATGCACGCCTCATTCTCCCCCCCTAAATTTCATCCACTCCACACAGGCATTGCCCATTCGGCATGCTCACTGTGCACTTACCTGTTTGTCTGGAGGACTGTAGAGTAGCGTGTACTGGGGCAGGACCCCATCCACTAGTTTCTCCAACTCCTCCGTGCTGAAGGCAGGGGCCCTTTCCCCAGACACACGAGCCATTGTCTCTTCCAGACTGAGGTCACAGCAGCACTTACAGTATAGGTCCTCGCCTGTCGAAGATCAGGGATCAAGTGATTGAACAGAGAGAAAATGGCAGTGACGTCCATGGCAGTGCGTACCGTCACCGCCGGTGTACATCGTCATTGGCTCCTGGGACCCATAGAGTCCAATATTAACCAATGCAGGATTGCGTCTTGGTCTTCGACCACCTACTGGGTACAACACCAGTGCAGTTACCTCATATCCCCGTGTCCCACATTACAGGTCAGGCAGCCGCCATTTCAGGGGGCAACATGGCATTAATTTTGACTGTGTCACACATACCTAGGCATTGCTTAAACACTAATACAGCCATATATAAATTTTCACACATTTTGCTATAAAGTTGTGTTAACGTAACTCAATGTTGGTTGACTCTCTGCTCGCTGTTCTCCTCCATAGAGCACGTCCGCTGGGGCAGGTGAGGAGATGGCGGCATCCTCCGGTGTACAGACCGCTGGTGGACCTGTCGACAATGAAGAAGCGACATGTAATTGTCACATACAGACTTGATCGTACCACAATCCTGGAACTGTGTGCCCAGTTGGAGCCAGACCTGATGTCAGCTATCCGCCATCCCACAGGAATCCCCCCTCTAGTGCAGGTCCTGTCAGTACTCCATTTCCTAGCAAGTGGGTCTTTTCAAACAACAGTGGGCATTGCATTAGAGATGTCCCAGCCTATGTTCTCCAACGTGTTGTCCAGAGTGTTGTCTGCCCTGCTGAAACACATGCGCAGATACATCGTGTTCCCTCATGTCGAGGATTTGCCTACAGTGAAAGGTGACTTCTATGCCCTGGGACATATCCCCAAAATCATAGGTGCCATTGATGGGACACATGTGGCCTTGGTCCCCCCCCGCAGGAGTGAACAGGTGTACAGAAACCAGAAGAGTTACCATTCTATGAATGTGCAGATGGTGTGTTTGGCCGACCAATACATCTCCCTATGTAAATTGCAAGTTTCCTGGCTCAGTGCATGATGCTTACATTCTGCAGAATAGCAGCATCCCTTATGTGATGGGCCAACTCCAGAGGCATCGTGTGTGGCTATTAGGTGAGGACATGGACCCAATACAGTGTGACTAGGTGTCTGGGTCTGGGGATGTCCCTAAGAGTTAGTGTGTGTCTAACAGTTGTCCCTTGCCATTTGCAAGTGACTCTGGCTACCCCAACCTGTCATGGCTACTGACCCCAGTGAGGAATCCCAGGATAAGGGAAGAGGAACGCTACAACGAGGCCCATGGGCGAACTAGGAGGATTATAGGGAGGACCTTCGGCCTCCTGAAGGCCAGGTTCTGGTGCCTCCATATGACAGGTGGTTTCCTATTCGACTCACCAAAGAAGGTGTGCCAGATCATCCTGACCTGCTGTATGCTTCACACCTTGGCTTTGTGACGACAGGTGCCTTTTCTGCAGGAGAATGGTCCAGATGGAGGTGTTGTGGCAGCTGTGGAGCCTGTGGACAGTGAAGACGAGGAAGCAGAAGAAGAGGACATAGACAACAGGAACACGGTGAGCCAGCAATACTTCCAGTGAGACACAGGTAAGAAGACAACACTACCTGCTAAATTTGATTTAATTCTTCTACCTCTCATCTGTCTGTCATTTTCACCCACTGTATGGACCCTGAGTTGTCACTTCCCTATCAATTTCACAGATGTGGGTCCCACTGTGTGACATCTGCTTTGTTTCCTCATGGACAAGAGCTGTGTGACCTAGGTATGTTGACATTACATTGGATATAGCATTTTTCCACTGTTATTGCAAATACACATTTTCGAAATCACAGAATGACTCTAGATTGTTTTGTGATTTAAGGGTGTTTATTTAAGTGCAAAATATTGGAGGCGGCTGTAAAATGGTGAGGGGTGATGGTGGAGGAATTTCCATGGCAGAGTCCAGTCTATTAGTCTCACAGGTGCATTGTCCAAATGGCCATAGGAAGTGGAGCTAGGGCAGTTTAAGTATGGACAGGGTGACAAAGTGGGACAGAAGGATGACAATCAGGGTGGTCTCCTTTCTTGGCGGGGGTCTTGGCATTGTTCTCTGTCTTTGTCCTGGATCTCAGGGACCACTTGCAGGGTGGTTCTCCATCTGCAGGGGGTGGGGTGCTGGTGTCCTGGTCCTGTGGTGGTGCCTCCTGTCCACTAGCGCCGGCGGATGTGGTGGGCAGTTCATCGTGCTGGCTAGTTTCAGGGGCCCAATGTTGTGCCACAGTGTCCCTCCTGGTGTTGGTGAGTTCCTTCAGCACCCCTACAATGGTGCCCAGGGTGGAATTGATAGATTTGAGTTCCTCCCTGAACCCCAAATACTGTTCCACCTGCAGCCGCTGGGTCTCCTGAAACTTGGCCAGTACTGTTGCCATTGTCTCCTGGGAATGGTGGTAGGCTCCCATGATGTTGGAGAGGGCCTTGTGGAGAGTGGGTTCCCTGGGCCTGTGCTCCCCCTGTCGCACAGCAGCCCTCCCAGTTCCCCTGTGTTCCTGTGCCTCTGTCCCCTGAACCGTGTGCCACTGCCCCCAGGTCCCTGGTGTTGTTGGGATGGTGGGTTAGCCTGGGTTCCCTGTAGTGGTGGACACACTGCTGCTTGACGTGTCCTGGGGACAGAGGTATGGGCCCGCCGGGTGGGTGCTGTGCTGGTGTTTCCAGAGGGGGGATGCTCTGTAGTGGCCTGTGCCAGTGTGAGGGGAACCGACTGTCCCAAGGTCTCAGATGGGCCGAGCTGGTCATTTAGATCCAGTTGGACAGAGCTGCTGTCATCACTGTGGGCCTCTTCTGTGGGTGGAGCGGACATGTCTGGACCCTCCTGTCCGGGGACGTTGGGTAGGGGTCCTGCAGGGGTGTAAAGGCATGATTATTGCATCTGTGTGTGCCATGGTGTGCAATGGGTGGGTGACCCTGTACCCCAGTGCTTGCATTCTTGTGTGGGACCTTGTGTGATAACGGTTTAGGGGCGTGTATGGGTATGTGCAGTGGACCTGCTTTGGTGATTGGTGTCCATGCTTTGGTGTTGCATGCAGGGCTTGGGTTTGGGATGTGTGGTTTGTGATAGTGGGACATGTGTGAGGAGTTGGAGTGATGGGGGTATGGGCGAGGGTGGGGGTATGTGTTAGCATGGAGGTAGGATGGGGAATATGGTAGTTAAAGTTTTGACTTACCAGAGACCATTCCTCCAGCTACTCCTGAGAGGCCCTCAGGATGCAGTATAGTCAAGACCTGCTCCTCCCATGTTGTTAGTTCTGGGGGAAGAAGTTGGGGTCCGCTGCTAGTCCTCTAAACCGCAATCTGGTGTCTTGAGACCACGGAACGCACCTTCCCCCGTAGGTCGCTCGACCTCTTCCTGATGTCATCCATAGTTCTTGGGTGCTGTCCCACTGCGTTGACCCTGTCAACGATTCTGCGCCATAGCTCTATCTTCCTAGCTATGGTGGTTTGCTGCATCTGTGATCCGAATAGCTGTGGCTCTACCCGGATTATTTCCTCCACCATGACCCTGAGCTCCTCCTCAGAAAACCTGGGGTGTCTTTGCGGTACCATGGGGTGGTGTGGGTGATGTGTGGGGTGGTGTGTGTTGTGATGTGTGGTATGATATTTAGAGGTGTGTTGTGTGAGGTGTGTGGATGTTGTGTGAGTGATGATGTTGAGTGCTTCTGTATGCTGGTGTTGTCTTTGCTGTGCTGTCTCTCTGGCCTTCGTCAAAATTGTTGGTCGTAGGGGTTTGTGGGTGATGTGGGTGTGTGTTTTATATTGTATTAGATGTGTTGGAGTGGTGTGTGTATGTGTATCAGGTGTGTGTATTTGGAATTGTCCAATGTGGTAGTGTTTTGTAAATATGTGTGTCTTTTTGAGCACAGCGGTGTGTACTGCCAATGGAATACCGCGGTTGAAAGACCGCTGTGTGGATTCGTGGGTCGTGATAGTGTGGGCGTATTCCTGTTGGCGTGATGGTAGAGGTTTTGTTATCGCCAGTTTATAACTGACCTTTGGTGTGGCGGACTTGTGTGGGTGTCTAGATTTTGGCGGATTCCGAGCTGTGGGTCATAATAGCTGTGGCGGAATTCCGCGGCCGGGGCGGTGTGTTGGCAGTCTTCTGCACAGCGTTAAGCGGCTTTTACCGCCAAGGTTGTAATGACCCCCATAGTGTCCAAGTAGATCTGATTTAGCTTTCCATGGTTTGAACAGTTACAAAAGTAGAAAATATATTTTCTGTCTTGAGTTTGACAACTAAGCTTCTTGTGATTAATTAGATTTCCTTTGTTGTATCTTACTTACTTAACAACCATCACATCAAGTAACTGTAAATCTTCCTTCTTCAGTGTTTTCTCTGACATTAGTTCTATACGTGTGATGCTGTAATACTTCATAAAGGCACGAAGGGTTCTTCTTCTCGGGTAGTTTGTATCCAGCATGTTAGTCTGGGCAAGACTTTAGTACTCTATTATGACTGCTTGCATACCCACACAATTCCTCTAGGTGTGGAGAACAAACTTGCCCAGCTCAACCTATCTGCGCATTCATAAGATCCAATTTCCCTGTGTGAAAGCATTCTAAAACTAAAACTGTAAATCTTTTGGGTGAGCCTCTTTTCTGCTGAAATCTCTTCCCACGTATCTTTCATGTCTGTCTTTTCTGCCTTTGTTATGTAAGAAATGACATAGCAAGCTACAGAAATAGAATCATCTGCAACAAATTGAATGTCCATATTCATATATATTACATCTGTAGGATAACAAGGTTGTAGTCATTTATATATTGTGAAGATACTGTTCTTTTGATTTTGTACGTATTTGTCAGTGATATCTGTGTCAAGGTATGTCTTACAGCAGACAAAAAGCTCTTCCTTCTGAGAAAACAGGACATGGAACTCCAAAACAACATTGGGTATAAAATGTTGCTTTAGATTTGTATTTCTGACGACAGTGTTTACCATTCCTATGAGTTTGAAATCCAAGAACTTGCTGTTTCTTCTCAGAAGTGTCTTTTGGAGTTGTGCATGTCACATACTGTTCTATTAATGACAATACAATCATAGTCATCATTGTCTGTTCCAAACCTTGGGAAATCTTTCACCCGTAATAGCATATGAATGTGTGAACCACATCTAGCTTGATATTCTTTCCACCAAAATAAATCAGTGACCTCTCCAAGAGGTGGATTTCTTTTGCAACAAATGAAAGTCTTCACTGCTTGAAATTGGCAGTTAGAATTGCTGCAAATATTTGCAGGATCCAAAGAACAGAGTTATCCTGTTTTTTTCAGATTGATATCTTTTAAGTATGAGTTTACTTCATGAAAAAATCAAGAAGGTCATCCCATGCATATTCAGTACTACTGAGTGTCATAAACCAAGTAGGTGATCCTAGATTACTCAATATGTATTTTAATTCACCATGGCAATGATACTAATATTCATTTGTACCATGTTGACATGCCATCTAATTGATTTTATTGTATTCAAGGTGTTTGTCTTTTCCATGAACTTTATCAACAATTCCTTTGCTGTCTGCTTCTAGAAGTGTACTCCTTTTTTTAGAATGCGAGTTACTACAGGGGATAACCCATACAGGTTGCTCTCAAATAGTAGATGAAATAAATAAGGAATACTTTGACAAAATCTAGGGTCTTCTGAATAAAGTCAAGTAGATCTGTACTTAGCTGCTGTATTTGTACAGGCCAGTCATCATACCTACCACTACCTCCAGTAGGAAACAGATGTGGAAACAACAAGCTTCTAAACTTTTCTCCCACACACTTAACGGAGCATCTTTTGCTTTCTTTTCATATCAAACAGCTCATTAGCATCTCCAATAATCTCTTTAGAATGTAGAGGATGAATACTGTAGTGTTCATACATTTTTTCTATTCTAGTTTGATTGACCATCATCTATACGTGAAATATCTTGAAGAGCATCTACATTTTTGTAGTACAGTTTATTTTCTGTCAGATATGTTGCTTCTTTAGCTGTACTAACATCTATTAACTCTTGTAAAAAAAATGTATGCTTAGTAGGCACACCATTGACTAGAATTATGCTTCCTTCTTCAAACTCTCTTTCCACACCTACAGTTTCTGTTTGAAATCTAATAGCAAATAAACAACTCTACCTTTTAGACCCTTCTAGTGCTCAGTTGAGGGTAACTTTTCTGTCTTGGCTCCATACAGACTATTGCTTCGGATGGATGTTTACACTGTATAAGCATAGATTCATAAACATTCAAGTCTTGCAGTTCTTATGGAATAGAAACTGGTTCCAACTTGTCATACTCTGCTCTAGCTGGCATTCTCTTCTCTTCTAATTTATTATAACAGTACTTACATATAATTTGTTGTTTGCAACAAACAAAGTGTTCTACAAATAAATAAGCTGCAAATTCTAGCCATTTATCTCTGTTGTCTTCCTCAGTTTTTGAAGACACAATAACAAGTTTGAGTTTTGTAGTGAGTGGATCCACGGCACATGAAAATACAGTCTGTTTTTTTCTGAACAGATTGTTTTAAACTTTCTGATCTCTCCATGAAAGTTAACAACAGTAAACCTATTCTGCTACATCTGCAGATTCCAACTGTTCATTTTCTCTGCACTCCTCTTCAGGTCCAGAGAAACAAAACTGTCACAAATCCTTCAAACTCTACCACTGTTCCATACAAATTGAACTCTATTCATTACACCTAAACATACTGCAGGACTCTTCTCATGGTAGAGCCTCCAAAATAGAGTACTCATTCGCAAGTACAGCTAGCATTCTAAAATGATTAAAGGTGCTTTAGCACACCTTCTTCGATAAACGTACTAGTGAATGTCCCTCTAGATTTGTATATTTTCTTACTTTGCGTGGATCTAGTCTTTGCAAAACTATAATTTTCTGTTTAACACTTTTACATTGAACCTTTTGTAAAAAATAATTCTCACTCTGTCAATTGATTCCTGGAGATCAGTACAAAGACTGCTACAATTCCACTTATATACAGGGCCTGTCTACACCTTCCCAGAACCTCTTCAGCTATGACTTCCTCTACATTTCTTGGTACCATCACCTCTTTTTCAACAGGAGAGACATCTTTGATCTCATAACATCATCCAGATTCATCAACTGCATGCCCTAGTCTGTTCTCCTGCAAGTAGCTTTCTTCATTAAAGAAAGGTTCAGTACATGAAGTATGTATCCATTCTTCACTAAAAACTTTGCAAAAGTTAGTTCTGTTGATAAGTCTTTTCTTTAACCTGTTTCTCCTCATACTCAACACTGTTTTATCTAGTGTTCTCATTCTGTTCAAGATGAAGATAAAAAGCTTCCTCTTCAGAGCAAACACCTCATCAACTATACCCACAACACGTTCTTTTTTGTCTTACAGCTTCTCTTCTTTTATATGTCTTCATATTTGTCATTTAATTCTTGATTACTCTGCTATGGAGCATTCTAACTCTGATTTGTTTGAACTACCTCTGCCATGTAGTTAAACTCCGTACTTTTTTGTGGGATTTTTTACTTCTGATATCATGAACTTTCTTTACTTTCTTAGTTGATGTCAAACTTTCTCTTCTATGCACTTCATTTTGCTATCTTTCAAGGTGACCACATACTAATTCAAGATTTTTTTGTTTTCTTACCACTTGCTCATTTTTCTTTTGCTACTTTTTCAGCATTTAGCCCCTTTTGTTTCAGTTCTCGGGAAGTAGGATTTCGTTTTTTCTTTCTTTTTTGTTCATTTTTGATGGCATTGCAACTCTGTAGCTGAATAGAGCATTCTACCTGAAAACTAGTGAAAAAGGTACATTTCATTTCTATATATTTACTTGTATGTTAAATATTTAAAATAGTTAAGTACAACATAATGAGTTGCCTTATTATGGTTCATACCATACATGTATCATATCACACAGCTCACTTACTTCTAGTAAATCATAGCTTCAAGAATTTATAGAAAGTGCTACTGTACACCTATTTAGTTTGCCAGTTACACAACATACACAGAAATGAGAATAGTGCATCTCACCCATCATTAAAGCATAGTTATCTTACATACATGCACTTTTCCATATTTATGTGAATGTATGTTCACCTTTAATACCACTATGATATGCTTTAGTACCTATGCCAGTATGTTGTTGCCTCTTCTTCTGTCTGCATGGCTCTGAACATGTGTGTCTAAGTGAGTGAACAAGTACTTCACAGGTCCACACTATTAGACCTCACCCATCATGAAAGCAGTTCTTCTCTGGCCACATGACAAGAATATGTCATTCTGTCCCTATATATGTGAGAGAATGTAAGTGTCTACGTATAGCAGGGCCATCAAATGTTTTTGTACATATGCCAGTATTTGAGTTCCTGTTTTAGAACCTGTATGACTTTCTAAACGTGTTTGTAAGTAACTGAACAAATACCTCAGTTCTATCATAGGAACAATATCATTATGTGGGTGAATTGCCTTTCATAGTGCTGTATATATAAATACTTTCTAAGTATGTAATTGATTGTAGCAGTCTCTTTGTTATGTCACTAGATGACACACAGGACCCATGCTTTGGACACTTGAGAATCAGTTCCTTAATATGGCATATTGCTAAATAGTGCTTTGCTTACAGGTGTCCAAGAGCATAAGCAAGAATCTAAAACTGAAAGATGCATTTCTTAATCACTTAAGCACATTGCAGCATGTTTGATGTCATACCTACAACACATCACTGAGGTGAGGCATTAGCAATAACACATGAGTTTGAGACTTCACAAATTACTTTTACAGGCCAATTTCAGTGTCTAGTGACAGAGTGCAGACAGACTCTGCACTACTAACCCTCAGCCTTCTGAAAAGCAGTAGTTGTCTATATACATGAAAAGATTATGCGGGTCATTCCGACCCTGGCGGTCGGTGGCCGCCAGGGCCACCGACCACGGGAGCACCGCCAACAGGCTGGCGGTGCTCCTACGAGCATTCTGACCGCGGCGGTTTAGCCGCGGTCAGACGCGGAAAGCCAGCGGTCTCCCGCTGACTTTCCGCCGCTCGTAGGAATCCTCCATGGCTGCGGAGCGCGCTCCGCAGCCATGGAGGATTCCGACTCCCCCTCCCGCCATCCAGTTCCTGGCGGTTCTCCCGCCGGGAAACGGATGGCGGGAGGGGGAGTCACGGGGCCCCTGGGGGCCCCTGCCGTGCCCATGCCTATGGCATGGGCACGGCAGGGGCCCCCGTAAGAGGGCCCCTAAAAGTATTTCAGTGTCTGCAAAGCAGACACTGAAATACGCGACGGGTGCAACTGCACCCGTCGCACCTTCCCACTCCGCCGGCTCTATTACGAGCCGGCGTCATCGTGGGAAGGGAGTTTTCCCCTGGGCTGGCGGGCGGTCTTGCGAAGACCGCCCGCCAGCCCAGGGGAAAACTCGGAATACCCTCCGCGGTCTTTCGACCGCGGAGCGGTATTTCGGAGGGGGGAAGTCTGGCGGGCGGCCTCCGCCGCCCGTCAGACTCAGAATGAGGGCCTATGTGTGTAATTGCCTATCTGAGAGATTGTACCTCTCTACTTCCAGTAATGCTAAGAGATATTTTAGCACATCTGCTGGTATGCACTGCACGCTTTAGTACCTGTATGACCCGTAAATGTGAACATAAGTGGCTGAATGTATACCTCAGTGCCTCTATTAGGTAATAGAGGGATATGTGAGTGTGTCTGCAATTGCTGTTTCTATTACTGCATATATCAGTACTTTCAGAGTATGTCAGTGAATGTATAAGTGTCTTTGTTTCTCTATCAGAGGCTGAGGCACGGCGTGCATGCTTTGGAAACATGAATGTAATTTTCTTGGTGATTGGCATACTGTATGTAGTGTATGGCTTAGGGGTCTGAAACTGCACACCTAAGCTTGTAAAACTGAAAAGTATGTTTCCTAATCACTAAGGTGTAATGCACTTTGCTTAGTGGCATACATACAAAATATCACATAGATGACATATTTGCACCTAAATTTGAGTTTGAAGCTTCACAAAGTACTTTTACAGCCCAATTTCAGTGTCTACTGGCAGAGTACACACAGGCTCTGCACTACCAGGCCTCAATCTTCTGAAAAGCACTATTTGTCTGCATACATGAAAATATTGTGTCAGTAATTGCCTATATATCAGAGAGAATGAATGTACCTGTCCACTTCTAGTGGCATCATAAGATGTTTTAGTACAGCTGCTAGGTGTGACTGTCTGTTTTAGTATTTGTATGACTAAATCTGTATTTAAGAGCCTGAACATATGCCACAGTTCCTCTCTTAGGGAATAGAGGGGTTTGTGAGTGTGTCTGCAATTGCCTTTGATATTGCTGCGTATGTGTTTTCTTTGTATGTCAGTGACTGGTTAAATGTCTCTGTTTCACTGTTACTGGTGAGACACATCATCCATTCTTTAGAAACATGAATGCCAGTTCCTTGGTGATTAGTAAACTCTATGCGGTGCTTGGCTCAGGGGTATGAAAGTGCATGAGTAACTTTATATAAATGAAAAGTACCTTGCTTAATCACATTGCACCATGCTTGATGTCCAACCTACAACACATAAAAAAGTGAGATATTTGCATTAAGACCGGGGTTTGAGACTTCACAAAGGAGTTTTACAGGCCAGTTTCAGTGGCCACTGACAGAGCACATACAGGCTCTCCACTACTAGGCCTCACCCTTCTGAAAAGCACTATCTGTCTGCATGCATGAAAATAATGTGTGAGTGCTAGCCTACATATAGGAGAGAATGTACCTGTCTACTTCTAGTAGCGTCATGAGATATTTTAATACATCTGCCGGTATGTGACTCGCCTGTTTTTAGGACCTGTATAACTCTGTAGAGATGTACAGAAGTGTGTGAACACATACCTCAGTGCCCCTGTTAAGCAATACAGGGGTATGTGAGTGTGGCTGCAATTTCCTTTGTTATCAATGCATATATAAGTGCTTTCTGAGAATGTGAGTGATTGTTGAAGTGTCTCTGTTGCTCTCTTGCTGGCTGAGACACAGAATCTATGCTTTAGAGACATGAACGTGAGTTCCTTGGTGAGTAGTGCTATTTAGTGCATGAGTTTTCTAAAACTGAAAAGTACATTTCCTAATCACTTAAGCTCATTGAAGCATGCTTCATGGCATACCTATAGCATGTCACAGAGGTGAGATATTTGCACTAAAACGTGACTTTGAGACTTTACAAGGCACTTTTACAGGCCAATTTCAGTGCCTACTAGCAGAGCACACACAGGTTCAATAGTGCTATGCCTCACCCTTCAGGAAAGCAGTATTTGTCTGAATATATGAAAAGATTGTGTGAGCACTTGCCTATATATCAACTGTCTACCTCTAGTAATCATGAGATCATGAGATATTTTAGTGCATCTGCTGGTATGTGATTGCCTTTAATATTGCTGCTTATATGTGTTTTTACGGGCTGAGACACAGCATTCATCCTTAGTTAGGGGTATATATTCACAAGCCTGATTGCGCCACCTTAGTGCTGCCATAGCGTTATTTTTTTACGTTAAGGTGCCCTTTGTCCTGCACCGTATTTTCACAAAGGCGCTTGAATTAAGTCATTTTGTAACCCCTTGTTCCACATTATTCCTGTGTCAGGCATTATGTATGCAAAGGGGGCATTCTGAAGCAGGGAGGCCCAAAAAAAGATGCAGTGAAATATACGACATTTCACTGCACCATTTTTTCTTGTCAGTTATAATTCCTGCTCAAGGCAGGTGTTAAAATGAAGTACCCATATAAACATATGGGCCTCCCTGTGCTTTGCTGCACTAGCCTCAACATTTTTGATGCTAGGGCAGTAAAGCACAAAGCATATCATAAAAACTTTGATGCTATTGTGCTAACGATCGCCATGGTGTGCCGTATTATAAATACGGTCCAACCATGGTGTCGTTAGGTGCAGGTAGGGGGACCAAGGCGACCACCTTTTTGTAAATATGCCCGTAGGTTTCTAAAACTGAAAAGTACAAATCCTAATCACATTGCACCATGTTTAATGGGATACCTACAGCATATCATATATGACTGCAAGTGCATGAACAACTCATTTATCTCAAAAGAAGATCTCTCATATTCTCAGCACAAGCCACCATAGTTTAAAACAGACGCACAACATATCTCACTGAGGAGTAATATCCACTATAATATGGATTTGATACTTCACAAATATGTTCTATATGTCATGAGAAGCTGGAAGTGGAAGACAATAGACACGATCTACACTATGAGACGTGGCATATGTTTAAAGAGTCCTTTTTTTAACTACACCTAGTACCATTGTACTACACATGTGACTCACTAATACTTTTAAATACATATCTTCCCATGTAAGTACATAGAAACCTGACCTATAATTTACCAACACCTACTCTAACATATATGTAACACATCCCTGTGAGCTTTCATAAATTAATACTTCACACACACACCTGTAGAAATCGCTTTCCCTTTTCAATTCTGAATGCTGTACTTCTCTTGAAAAACTGAATAAATAGGACTACAAGTCCCACATTTCTAACAAACACATTCTTTGTGAACAGGACATCATGTACAACCATGTAAGGTATCAAATCTTGTAATTCATTGAGAAGTTCAAGTTTTAGACTTGCTGTGGATCTTTTCTTTGTTGCAATTACAGCATGCAGTAAAATACTACATTTACAAAATGCAGTTCCAATTGCAACACATTCTAAACCAACTTTTCACATAACAACTCTGCATCTCAGACAAACTATGTTTTACAGTAATGTGTATTTATATATATATATATATATATATATATATATATATATATATATATATATATATATATATATATAAGACCACTAAAACAACCACTCATAAATCAGCTTAGATAGTTGCAATACTTCTCTATATATTTCAAACTCTGATTTTCCTAACAACTAAATATAATTCACATACCTGAAAATTACGTTAGTTGGCAATTTCTTTCTTTCTCTTATCATATAGATTCAGTACTCTCAGCAATTGTCAAAACTAAGCGTAAGAATAGCTGAGCACTCTTACATATAGTAACCACGAATGGCACACTTTTCAACTTTGCACTGTGTGATACTCAAAATCTAAGCAAATAAAAACATCCATTTCATTTGTCACTTTTGTGAGCCTTATTCTGAATAGTTAGTATCTGTTAACCCTTTCATGCACTTTTCTGAACAAACTCAGTATAGTCGTTTTTTTTTCTCCAAAAATTGCAGGTTAATTGTGATCATTGCAACGAATTCCTTTAAAAAACAGGTTTCCAAAACACATATACTTTCATAGTTTTATGACTTCAAAAGCATAGTACACTTTTTTTTACCAATCCCTCCCTAGGAAAGTAAATCCTTATCACACCATAATGAGTGCAAACCGTTTTACTTTTTACAAAGGCAGACTTTCTCTTTAAGACCCTTCCCCAATATACCTTTATCACAGTCTCCAAGGCAACCCTCTAGAACCAGTAGGTCACAAGTTTGCAGAACATTCTAGAAGGGGCGTTCAAGTTGCAAATGAACTTCAGCAGGTCTGCTTTACTGTACAGACCAAACACCATCTCGAAGGCTGCTGTATAAATGTCATTTTTAGCAGAGTCAATCAAAAACCAACTTACTAACCCTTTCAAAACTCTTCCTAACTTTAGTTACCTTCATATTCACAGAACCCAATCAAAAGAATGAATTTGTTTAAACCAGGACTACACCTCCATTTTAACTGCACCCCATTTGCAACACTGCCTCATTCAGCTCCAACCTTCTCCTGAATGTGACTGCTACATCAATTCAAAATGGTTTGAGTGTGGATTGTTGACCACAGCTATGTATTTTAGGCTAGGGAGTCTACTAGAAAGAGTGGCATTGACATAAGATTGGATTTGCCTAATGAGGACATTAATTGGATTGGCCAGAGAGGATTAAAGTGTCATCAGTTGCTGCCTTTGGTAAAAAATATTATAGATTCTCAACCCCCTGACCTCATCATTGTGCGCTGTGGTGGTAATGACCTGGACATACTAACTGGGGTAGGACTGGAAATCCTAAAGAAAGAAACCTTTGCACAATTGATTAAACTTTTCCCTCACACTGTCTTGGTGTATTCCAGCATATTCCAAAGAAGGAAATGGAAGTGGTCTATACAATTCTGTCCACAAATAGACAAAGCCAGAAAACATGTTAATAAAACTGTTTCTACATTCCTCAGGGACCATAAAATGGGCTGTGCCCACAATAACAACCTGTGCTTTGACATGAATGGTTAATATGGAAGTGATGGTGCCCATTTCACAGATAAAGGCAACAGAGTTTTTCTTTCCAATCTAAAACTCTGCATCTACTCTTACATGTAGCTTTAACATGTTTACAATAAACTCAAAGACCCTTCTCAGGGCCACCTTGTTGATCAAAACACTTGTTATTTCTTTTTATAATTTTTTTTCTCCAATTTTTCAAAGTATTCACGCCGTCATCGCGATAATCACACATATGCTGCGAAAACACAAAACAAAACCAGGCTTTCGATTCATCCCCAGCCCACTCAAAAATCAAAAGTATATACACTAGCAATTTTCAATATCAGTCATCAAATATTACCTTCTAACAACTCCTCAAACATATGTGAATGTCTCTGTCACTTCATACACCCAAGTTTAAATGAGTCTTTCTTTGGTACATAACTGTCTCATAACCTCTTTCAGTATATGTGTGGGTCTATGTCCAAGTCAGTCTGTGAGTACATAAATGAGGGTCTCAGTGGATATGAGCGTGGTTGTGTAAATGTCTGAGTGGAGTTATAAGTAGTTGCATGAATGTCTAAATGGGTCTGTCACTGGGGGCATCAGTCTGTCAGGGCATATGTGAGTGGGTGTGCGTGAAGCACAAGTGGGTCTGTGAGTTGCTGCATGAAAGTCTGTGCGTGAATGCCTAAAGACCTACAAGGGTCAGTAAGTAAGCATTTCAGTGTCTGGCTGACTCTGTGATTGGGCCCATGAGTCACTTAGTGGGTCTGTGAGAGGGTATATGAGAGTCTGAATGGGTCTGTGAGTGACTCCACCAGTCTGTGAGTGACTCTGTGAGTGGGTGCTTGAGTGTCTGTGTGGATCTTTGAATGAGTTGTGAATTTGTGAGTGGGTCTGTGAGTGGCTGGGTCAGTGTCTGAGTTGGTCTATGAGTGCGTGTGTTAGTGTCTGACTGGGTTTGAATGGCTGTACAAATAGTTGAGTGAGTATGTGAATGGGTGCATGAGTCTCTGAGTGGGTATATGAGTGGGTGCATGAGTGTCTGAGTGGGTCTCTAAGTGCATGACTTTCTGTGTGATTCTGTGAGTAGGTCTATGAGTGGGTGCATCATTGAGTTGGTCTGTAAGTGGGTGTGTGAGTGGGTGCAACAGTTTCTGTGTGCTACTTTAACTGAAAGAACTATACATATATATGCAAAAAAGAAAAGAGAACTCTTGGAAGCTCACAAATTTAAATAGAGAGCAGCTCCACTAAGGAACACCTTGCAACACCTGCAACACTTTAGATTTGTTCACCTCACATGTCTGTTTATCTAGCAAGGTTTGTAAGCAAAGGATCATCATAGTGCTACCCAAGCTAAGCTAGATAGGGACAACATCTTTTGCCATTTTTATAGCAAAATCTTTAAGCATACGATTGACACAGTACCACTCCAGGCACAGTATTATAGCTTTGGACTGGTCCTTGGTCTAAAGGTCCTATGCATAATTTATGCACCACTCTAACCCTGAAAGGGCTTTGTTTTGACTTATACTGCATGCTCCCTTGTGTCTGGACACAGCTAAACCCCTCTGAGGAGCTATAATGTCAGGGGTTGCTTTTACTAATTCCAGGTTGGTTTGGATGGTATTTTACCAGTCCAAAGCTGTAATACTGTGCCTGGAGTGGTGAATGGCATTTGTCATTTTACAGCTCAGTGAGGATGGCACTGTGTCAATTCTATGCTTAAAAAATTTGATGTGCAAATGGCAAAGGACTTTGGTGGTCATTTTGACCCTAGCGATCTTCTGACCGCCAGGGTAAATGTGGTGGTCCACCTCCGACAGGCTGGCGGTGCAGACTGCCACATTATGAGTGTGGCGGGTTGGCCTATGCCAACCTGCCACATTTCCACTCATACTGCCATGGCGGTCTGAACCACCGAGCTGGAGATGATCATCTCCCACCCGGCGGTCCACAGAAGACCGCCGGCAGTATTATGAGCCGGCCTTTCGACATGATTTCCGTGGCGGTAGCACCGCACAAAAACTATGGTGGAAGGGCTACCAGGGACAGGGAATTTCTTCCCTGTCACTGGTAGATGGCTCCCCCATCTTCACAGTAAGCACTAGACCCCACTTCAGCCACTGCGTCCCCTCCCCTACACCCCTCCCTACTGACATAGTGCCCCCCATCTGCCTACTGACATATCACCCCCTCCCCAACCCCCTACTGACATAGCGCCCCACTCCACCTACCCTCCTATTGACATAGTGCCCCCTTCACCCACCACTTACCCCTCACGGACATAGCGTTCCCCTCCCCACACTCCCTATTACCCTTCCTCACATTCATGCACACAGACTCCCACACGCACCACGCATAAACCAATTCACCTACACTTCCATGCATTTATTCCCAACAACATCCATACATGAATTCATGCACAAATACTCTTTCAATCTCTTTCTCCAACTCACACATCCACTCCGACCCTTATGCACCCACTCACAGACCCATTCAGATGCTCACCCACCCACTCACAGACCCACTCACAGTCTCACACACCCACTTACAGATCCACTGACACCTTCATACAACCCCTCACAGACCTGCACAAACACTGACGCACCAACTAAGACACTGATGCACACACTCTCACACCTAGAGACTCTCACAGCCACTCTCACCCCCAGATATACCCTCTTACACCTATTCTCACACCCAGAGAGATAGGCTGCAGCCAACTCCTGATATGCATGGCCAAAGGGCTGTGTGCAGAGTAGGGTTGAGTGGTTAGGGGGTTGGCCGCAGGGACTAGCTGCAGTCCAGGTCTTGCAGACAACCTCTGCTGCACACAGGCCAAGGCTGTGCATGGTGTAAGGTTGGATGCTTATAGGGGGTTGCCCTCAGGCCCTATGGCCAACCGCTATTACTATGCTTTAAAAAAATGAGAAATTCACTGAAAAAAACAAACATAACAGGCACTTTATAGTTAGAAAATAGAATTTAAAAAAACATAGAAATTCACTGGAAAAAACAGATTACTGGGACATTATAGTTAGGCTCACATTTTTAATTTTTCTAGTTAGAGTTATCTCAAGTAACTAGAACGCATGCCCTAAGGTAATTATAACTCGCGGCCTCACCGTGCACTGCTAACTACCCCACAAATTACGGCACTCATGACATCTTTGATAACATCATTGATTTCATCAATGTAATATTTGCAGTAAAATTTTTGACTAAAAAACTACGCATGGCTGAGTCATTCTAACTCTGACGGGCGGCGGAGGCCGCCCGCCAGAGTTCCCCCCTCCAGAACACCGCTCCGCGGTCATAAGACCGCTGCGGTGATTCTGGGTTTCCCACTGGGCTGGCGGGCGACCGCCAAAAGGCCGCCCGCCAGCCAAGTGGGAAACACCCCTCCATGAGGATGCCGGCTCCGAATGGAGCCGGCGGAGTGGAGGATGTGCGACTGGTGCAGTTGCACCCGTCGCGAATTTCAGTGTCTGCTCAGCAGACACTGAAATTCTTTGTGGGGCCCTCTTACGGGGGCCCCTGCAGTGCCCATTCCACTGGCATGGGCACTGCAGGGGCCCCCAGGGGCCCCACGACACCCCATACCGCCATCCTGTTCCTGGCGGGCGACCCGCCAGGAACAGGATGGCGGTATGGGGTGTCAGAATCCCCATGGCGGCGCAGCAAGCTGCGCCGCCATGGAGGATTCTGCAGGACAGCGGAAAACCGGCGGGAGACCGCCGGTTTTCCTGTTCTGACCGCGGCTGAACCGCCGCAGTCAGAATGTCCTGAGGAGCACCGACCGCCTGTTGGCGTTGCTCCCGCCGACCCTGTCCCCGGCGGTCCGTGACCGCCGGGGTCAGAATCAGGCCCATAATCTTGATATTGTGTGTTTTAACCTTTTGCTTCCTATAGGTCTCCTTCCCAGCTGTTCCCTTCCTAATCCCCTTTTCCCCACCTGAACTCTCTGACATTCTAATCAGAGTATTGGAGCTGTCTTGTGGGGGACGTGTTGGGAATGTGCACAGACCCCGAGGATCTGGTGACTCTGACACTGAAGCAAACACTTCATCTCTATTCCGCCTGCATGCGTGCAGGGGACAGAGATGAAGGCTCCAGTTTTTGACAGTGGGATCAGCTTTACAGATCCTGCAGTGAAAAAGTGGCTTTAAAGCTGCAGCCCAAGCCACAGCAAACAGCTATCCAGGGAGTCAGCACCCCGGGACATAGTAGGAGCTGGCCCTTGGAGTTGGCAGTCCCCAGGGACATCAGTTGCTCCACGAGGAGGCCCCCCTCTAATGTGAAGATAGCCCGAGAGAGGTGGTGGCCTCTAGGGCTAGTGCGGGCCCAAAACGGACCCTGTTGGATTTGCTGCTATTTGCCCCAGGGAGGAGGTGCGTCTTGGGTCTGCAGGTGGGCTCATGGCCACCCTGCATTTATTATAACTAAAGCCCCAGGGAGGTGGTGGTCCCCAGGGTTGTGGAGTAGGCCAAAGGGCCTCCCCCACCTTGTAAATGCAATTTTCCCAGGGAAGGTGGTAATCCCTGGGATGTGGGGGGGACAGCAGGCCCCTCGCATATATCATGAAAATTGCCACAGGGTTAATGCAAAATGCCATGGGGAAGTGATCCTTGGTGTGTGGGGGGACATGGGTCATAGATTACATAGAACATAAAAATCATCCTGGGGAGGTGATGGTTCCTGAGGCTTTGGGGGAGCCAAGAGATCCCCACATACTCAAAAATAGTAATGCCCCTGGGACCTGGCCCACCCGGAAGCCCATTAAAAAAAATCACGGGACCCACGCTTTCCTTTTTGCCACAAATATTGCAAATCTGCACCACAATTTTTTAAAAAAAATGTTTTTTTGCTCTGTGATGTACCCCCAGGGACCCGACCACCAGAGCTAAGGGGTTAGGGTGTCTGTACCCAGGGCCCTTGTCTTTTTTTAACTTATACACAGGGACCTCGCTCAAGCCGATTCCCAAGCTGGCTACCAACACTTCCCAGTTTGAAGTGCAGGCAGCCAATCAGAGCTGTGCATTTCCCTGCACAAAGTTGTCTTTTTGTGCAAATTTGGATTTCCCTACATTTCTCCAAAACTACTGAATGGGTTTACACCCAGTAAGTGAAAATGTAATCTGCATACTGACAGCTAGCTCCTGCCAAATTTGGTAATTCCACCCAGTGGTAGACGGGTCTAAAGGCCCTAATGGGATAAACATGGAAAATAAAATGTTTTTTGAACTCCCCCCGTTTTTCTCTGCCCCTGCTTGTCTTATCACCCCAAAAAAAAACATATGCAACAAGAATAAGCGCAACACTTTTTGGGGAAAATTTTGTGCCAAAAACACTTTTTTCTATTGAAACATTGTCCTAACTATAACCACCTAGTGGCGACCGCTTGGTAAAGTTTTGTTTGCTTGACTAAACTCCTCTAAATAAATACCCATATGTACTTTGAATGAAGCAGCTACATTTTCTAGGCGTAAATGGAATTCTTATCATGCCAGAGTAATCAAAGTAATTTTAGTAAGTCTGTATTACAGATAATTGACAAAACACTCCTTCTCAAGCAGTTGGGAGTAATTTGAGGGACAAAAATCCTACCACAAGAATACGTTTAACTAGCATGAGCAGCAGCTAGAGCTTGTCATTCATAATCTGCTGCATTTATCACAGTGTTCCTTAGTCCAAAATGGATTCTTGCATCTATTTTGGTTGCAAAGTGGCATTTTATGGTTAGAAAGTAATGCTAAATGCTGGAAGTAGGTTAGGGGAAAAACAGACCCCAGGAGCACATTTTGTGATGACCAGTGGCAGCTTGTGCTGTAAATTTGTGTTCTGTTGCACTAGCACCATTTCTTAGTGCAAAATGCATTCTTAAATCCATTTTGGACACTGGGGAATATTTTTGCACTATGAACAAGTGCTAAGCACAGAATTGCTCTTCTTGCATACTTCCACGTAATCTTGCAGAATTCCTGAGTTATTCTGTGTGATTACACTACACAGAATTATGCTAGTTATGCCCACCATTAATATTTACATGGGCTGCTGTTCACAGTTACCTTGTGGTAGATTTTCTATGGTTTCAAATACCTGTATTTAACTTATATCCATAAATATACACATGCCACTGCACAACCCAAATAGAATTAAAAAAGACCAAAAATACATCCCAAAGCCAGACCCTAGTATTTAGAGACTACTTAAACTGTTTTGTGTTTTAAATTGAGTTTGGAAGTGCATGCACCACTTGTTTTTGGCTGTTAAAATTAGGATTTTTAAGTGTGCGAAAAGCATTACTTAGTAGCTCAACATTTAGGACTTACCTGAATAGTTGAACAGAAACTGCAAAGTGTGCATTGGGCCAGTCTGTTTATAAAGAGATTGTGAGCTAAAGAGCCCTTCTATCCCTCCTGCGTACCAGTTTCTGCTTAGGTAATTGGACCACAGCCACCTGAGCCGGCCTTCTTCTTGCTCTCACACCTTGCACAAACCCTTAAATTTTAGTTCACATGTTCTTGCATCAGTGTTATGATTTGCTTCAAGGGCTACATTTTGTATTGGACCTAGGTCTTAAGGTTTTGGATCTGACTGGTTGATAAGACTAAGGTTCTAATTGGTTTCTAGGGCTATGGTTTGTGTTGGACTTAGGCCCTCATTATAATGGTGGTAAAAAACGCTGCAGCGACAGCCACCAAAAGACCGTCGCCGCGGCTACTTGCCATCCACCATAATATGACCACAGCCTGATTTTGGCCACAAGAATGGTGGATATCTGGCTGTGGCCAAACTGGCAGATGGCAGTAAGGTGGTGCTGCTACCACCACCAGCGCCATGCCAGTAGACCTCCGCCAGCTGTATTATGACAAATAATACAGCCTGGCGGTGTTCTGCTGGTGGGCGCTGCTGGCGGTAGCAGCGCCCCGTCCTGTCTCCTGGTGGAGGACCGCTGGATCCAGGTAAGTCGGGTCTCCGACAGGGGAGGGGGTGTTTTTTGTGTGTGTGTGAATGTATGTGTGTGCATGAATGCGGGTGTGTGGAGTGTTGAATGTATGTGTGCATGTCCGGACATGTGAGTGCGTGTTTGTTGTGAAATGTATACGCGTGTCTGCGTGTATGTTTGGAAGTGAGTGCGGATGTGTCTGTAATTGGATGTATACATGCGTGTATGTAGGGGTGAATGAGTGTGTGCATGCGTGTGTGTGAAGGGGGTGTGGATGTAGGGGGGCGGGGTGGTCTGGAGAGGTAGGGGGTGTGGTGGGTAACTGGAGAGGTTGGGGGGAGACCCCTATCAGTGACAGTGAAGGAATTCCCTGTCACTGATATGGCTTACTGCCATGGTTTTCGTGGCATTGCAAACGCCACGAAAACCATGGCGGTAGGTGGGGGTCATAATCCTGCAGGCGGCACAATGGCGCCGCCGTACTGAAAATGGATGTCTCCAGCCCAGCGGCTGTTACCACTGTGGTGGTCGGAGTGGTACATTGGCAGGTTGGCTTCAGCCAACCCGACAATGTCATAATGTGGCTGTAAGTACCGCCAGTCAGTTGGCGGTACTACCGCCACATTATCGCTCACTGCTGGGGCCGTTATGACCCCCTAAGTGTATAGGGTTTGGGTTATGATTGGTTGATAGGGATAGGGTTCTGATTCCTTGGACCAGGGTTTGTATTGTAGCTGGGGCTTAGGTTTGGGGTTCTGATTAATTGATGATATGAGGGCTCTGATTGGTTCCTAGAGCTAAGGTTTATATTGGAACTAGGACTAGGGTTTAAGTTCTGATTGGTGATAGGGCTCTCATTTTTATTGGATCCTGGGTTTAGGGTTTGGGATAGACCTAGGGCTTGGGGTTTGGATTCTGATTGGCTAATAGGGCTAGAGCTGTGATTGGGTCATAGGGCTAGGGGTCCTGTTGGGCTGGACTTTGGGACTAGGGTTCTGATTGACTACAGCTAGTGCTAGGGTTCCCATTGGCCCACAGTCATCTGATAACTAGGGCTATTTAACCTTAGGGCTCAAGACGTCTGGGTAAAGGGTGACATGTTAAGGCTGTTGCCTGTTTGGGCCTATTTGGGTGGGTCGGGCTTAGGGTCAGAGATGCTACTCAATTCACAGTCTAAAACCACTCTCTGAGAAAAAGATCCACAAGCACATCCATGCACACAAACTCATTCAAGTCACCCCACAAAAAAAATATTGTCAATCCACTCTTCACTCACTCACCAGACTCTACCCGGTCTTGAACACACTCCCACATACCCTTATGTCCCTACGCCCTCAAACTCTCACAAAATTCACTACTCTGTACTATAACACAACCAAATACACTAATTACCAAGAAAACTTGAAACTTACACATAAAATCTCACAAACTCCCATTGTTTCAACATAAATTCCTTTCACTACCCTCTCACTGTTCTCAGTATTGCACTTGCCACCCTTCTGAATCTTTACTTCAAGCATTTATCATACCACTTACCAATCCATCAACCCTCTTTTTTTCACCCACGACCAATGACAAAACACTATCAACACTCCCCTTCGCAGATAAGGCAAAATCATACCCTTGCTCAGCCTACAAATATCTCACAAATCAAATGGTCTCCCTCTTACACACTACACAATGATAATAAACACAAACAATCCCAACCCATTCTTCAACGTACACACAACTCACCAGTCCTTCACGCTCAAATCATACACCTCAAATCATTACCAAAATGCCAGATAATACTGCCCCTTAAAAACAAAAACAAATATACATACACAGTTTTTCAGCATATACTCTAGCCTATCCAACACCTCACCCTCATCCCAATATACATACAAACATCCACTCTTCACCAAAAGCTAGCATAAGTAGCTCACATTTAAGGCCAACTCAAATTCACCCTCTCCATGCAGCAAATACACAAATCGCTCAGTGCACAAACACACAACAATACCCACTCACAAGTCACTCATCTATTGTTCAATATAGATAGAGTCATTCAACATGCCACTCATGCTCCACCACCATCCCTCTGCTACACACCTTCCAGCTTCAACATACTCAAAAGGAAGCAACTCCACAACACACTTCATAACCTTTCATCCCTTTATCTATCCTAAAACAAAACATTCATCACTCACACTACTGCAGTACAAACCCGTTCCACCTCCAAAATAGATTATTTACACTGCCTGGGGATACATGCTCATTTCATGTCAAAAACAAGTACCGCATATTCAATCGATCGATAGACACACAGCCAGACTTACTTTTCATTATAGAATAATGGCTGGAAGAAGATATGACACTGCTGTCGCATTAAGCTGTTCCACCAGGATATAAAACTGTTACACAAAATCACATAGGGAAAAGAGGAGGTGGCTTTGTTATCAAATTTTAAGAAACAACAAATATCACTAAAGCTGAGGATGTTTCTGTACAAGGTTGTGAGACTTTCATTGTCAGATGCAACATTACACTGTCATCTTCATGTTACATTTTTCTTCTCCACAGTCCACCATCTAGCACTGCAACATTTCCAGACACATTGCTAGACACAAACTCTAACCTTCTTTAAATGTTCAGAGCAGGCATTAAAAGGAGGCCCACCATTGTTTACAATGGGCCTCAATGGGCTTTGCAGGATTAGCATCCATTTCTTTTATGGTAATCCTGCATAGCTCTGAACTAGCATCAAAACATTTGACGCTAGCTCCCTAATTACTGCAATGGTGCACTGTATCTTACATATGGCGCACACATGGTGGCATTAGGGGGGTGCTAAGGTGCGCAAAAAAAGTGGTACTGCACTGGGTGCAGCACCACTTTTCTTAAATCTGGCCCTTGGTTTCACAAGTCTAATATGCCACACCCCAAAACCATTCTCATTGGCCTAGACACACAGAACCTACAGTAACTGGTTCCTAACCCAACACATCACTTGGCACACATTAGACATCATTTTTGCCAACCCAATCCTAGTCACACTCCAAACATTTTCCCCTGTCAGGAGGTCAGAGCATTTCCTCATTGCTTTCCAATACAAAACACTAAAACCCACAACAACTAAATCCATCCTACCCTCAACAATATACGACCAAGCAACAAGCTGAACTAGGAGAACTAAAAAGTCTGCTTACCAGTTCTGGTCACCATCCATTTTGGAAAAAAAACCTATTGATGGCTCCAAAGAGCTTTTGATCTACTAATTCCTCTGAATGTATCTAGGCACAACATAAAATGAATGAATGCAGAATTAAAAAAGATCATCAAGGTGAGCTTCGACACAGCTGGCTAAAAACAAACCACCTTGAGAACAGTATATGCCTACACAGATACAATAAAAAATATGAGTCAACAATCAAAAAATAGAAACATAACTATAGTATTGAAACAGAATAAAAAATGCAAAGTGTGCCAATAAAGAGGCCTATAAAATACTCAGCCAAAATGTACAAAAGCTGCCAATACAATTTCTCAAAATTGTTGTGACAAACTGGCTAACCATTACACATCTAAACCAAATATGTCTGATACCTAATTAACCCCCAAAAAATAACAATATGCCCAACATTTTTCTGACAATACCATCCAGCCAAAGGTAAACACAGCAATTATGCTCTTTCAAAAAACTATCACCAACTGAATTTCTAGATCTTTTCAGAGAAATCAAGCCGGTCAGATATGCCTGTGACTATTGCCCATCACAAATTTTCATGAGCAAGCTACTGTCAGCTTCAGCGGTGATCCCTATAAGAACACTCGTCAGCAACACATTAAAGACAAAACATTTCTCAGAAAACCTTAATAAGGCATTATTATGCACCCATTTAAAAAAATAAAATAAACTATCCTGGACAATTAAAATCTCTACAATTATGGACCCAAAGCAAAAGAGCAGCTTTTGCCAGATATGACAATTCAGTGAAGACAATTCCATATTTTCTGACTTCCAAACTGGTTTTCATCCTTGAGGAGATTTTAAATCAACGCTAATTTCTATCTGGAATAACCTTAAAAACACAATGGGGGTCATTCTGACCTCGGCGGTAAAAGGCGCTTACCGCCGGTCAGAAGACCGCCATAACACCGCCGCGGCCGCGGTAAACCGCCACGGTCATTCTGACCCGCAACTGCCAAACCGCCGAAAACCCGACATCCTCAATAATCCGCCACACCAAAGGTCAGCGGAAAAATGGCGCTGACCAAACCTCCACCGTCACGCCAACAGAAATACGCCCATACCATTCCGACCCACAAATCCACGCGGCGGTCTTTCAAATGCGGTATTCCATTGGCGGTACACACCGCCGCGGTCAAAATACACACACCTATAGAAAACTCAGCCACATTGGTCACTTGGAAATACACACACCTGATACACATACTAACACCACTCCCACACACCCAACACAATATAAAACACACTCCCACATCACCCACAAGCCCCTACCACCCGAAATCATTGACGAAGGCTAGAGACAGAGCACAGAATAGAGAATCCCACAACACAGAGGCACACAACACCATCACCCACACAGACTCCATGCACCAAACACCACACACCACAACACACGCACCACACTCATCACCACAAACGCCACCCCACACCTCAACCACACCACCCCATGGCACCCCAAAGACACCCCAGGTTCAGTGACGCCAAACTCAGGGTCATGGTGGAGGAAATAGTCCGTGTAGAGCCCCAGCTCTTCGGGGCACAGGTGCAGCACACCAGAATTGCCAGGAAGATGGAGCTATGGCAAAGGATAGTGGACAGGGTCAACGCGGTGGGACAGCATCCACGCAATCGGGAGGACATCAGGAAGAGATGGAACGACCTACGGGGTAAGGTGCGTTCCATGGTATCAAGGCACAACATACCAGTGCAGAAGACTGGCGGCGGACCCCCACCTACTCCCCCAGAATTTACCGCGTGGGAGGAGGAAGTCTTGCACATCCTGCATCCTGAGGGCCTCGCTGGAGTAGGCGGAGGAATGGACTCTGGTAAGGCAAATCTTCACTACTGCTTCCCACCCCCACCCCACCTGAATGCCAAATCATACCCCCACCCTCACCCCCTCCCCCATCACACCAACCCCTAGCAAAAGCCTCACCATCACAACCCACCCATCCCAACACCAAGCCCTGCATGCGACCCCAAAGCATGGACACCCATCACCAAAGCATGCCCACTGCACACACACATCACCCCCACAAGCCACCCTCACAAAAGCCCCCACAAGGAAATGCCTGCACATGGGTACACTGACACCCACCCATCACGCGAAATCCCACACACAGAAGCAATAACCATACCTTTATACCCCTGCAGGACCCGAACGCCACCACACCGCCACGGAGGGTCCAGAGATGTCCATCCCACCCCCGAAAGAGGCCCCCAGCGATGACAGCAGCTCTGTCTCCCTGGAGCCAGACGACCAGCCCGGCCCATCGGGGACCTCTGGACAGTCGGTTCCCCACAGACAGCCACAGGCTACACCAGACCCAACCCCCTCTGGGAACACCAGCACAGCTCCCACCCAGCGGGCCCATGCCTCTGTCTCCAGGGAACGTAAATCAGCGGTGTGTCCACCACTACAGGGCACCCAGGTTGACCCACCACCCCAACAACAACAGGGACCTGGGGGCAGTGGTAGTGGGCACACCGTCCAGGGGACAGAGGCCCAGGGACACAGGGGAACTGGGAGGGCTGCTGTGCGACAGGGGGGGGACAGGCCCGGGGAACCGACTCTCCAAGAGGCCCTCTCCACCATCATGGGAGCATACCACCGCTCCCAGGAGACGATGGCGACGGTACTGGCCCGGTTCCAGGAGATGCAGGAACTGCAGGAGGAACGGTACATGGGGTTCAGGGAGGAACTGAGGAACATCGGTTCAGCAATGCGGACCATCGTCCTGGCCCTTACCCAGATCGTCACCACATTGTGGGATCATGTGGCACCCCAAAGGGCCCCTGTCACTAGCCCAGGCCAGGAACAGCCTACCACCTCCGCCGGCGCCAGTGGACATGAGGCCCCCACACAATGACAGGCCACCAGAACCCCACCTCCTGCAGAAGAAGAACCACCCCGCAAGCGGAACCTGAGATCTCACAAGAAGACAGAGTAGGATTGCAAGACCCCCGCCAGCCTAAGATACCCCCTGATGTCATCCCACTGTCCCACATTGTCACCCTGTCCAACCTTGAACTGCCCCTGCTCCATCCTTCCACAGGCATATGGACAATGCACCTGTGCGACTGAGAACTGGACTCTGCCATGGACATTACTCCACCCCCACCCATCCCCGCTTCCCAATCATTTACCTATATCTAGCACTTTAAATAAATCACTTATTCCACTTAAATAAACAGGAGTCTGCTTGTATTCTTAACAAATGTATTACACATAACGGTTCAATAATGTCCAGTTACTTTGTGATGACAACATACCAATTTCAATAAGCTTTAGTCCATGGGCAAACAAAGCTGAAGTCAGGCAGTGGGTCATACAGCTCTGAAAAGGGAAGGGAAAGTCACAAATCAGTTAACAGGAACTGGGGGGAAACACAGATAGTGGAGACGCATGAGGCCTCAAGTAAATGTAAATTGGGGTGGCTGTTTCTTACCTGTGTGCTACTGAAAGTATTGTTGTATGACTGTATCCCTGTTGTCCGTGTCGTCCCCGTCGTCTTCCTCTTCTTCACTCTCCACAGGCTCCACAGCTGCAACAACACCACCATCTGGACCATCCTCCTGCAGAAAAGGCACCTGGCGTCGCAATGCAAGATTGTGAAGCATACAGCAGGCCACGATGATCTGGCACACCTTCTTTGGTGAGTACATGAGGGATCCCCCTGTCATATGCAGGCACCTAAACCTGGCCTTCAGGACCCCGAAGGTCCTTTCTATGATCCTCCTAGTTCGCCCATGGGCCTCATTGTAGCGTTCCTCTGCCCTTGTCCTGGGATTCCTCACTGGGGTCAGTAGCCACAACAGGTTGGGGTAACCAGAGTCACCAATTACCCACACACGGTGTCTCTGTAGCTGTTCCATCACATAAGGGATGCTGCTATTTCGCATGACATACGCGTCATGCACTGACCCAGGGAACTTGGCATTTACATGGGAGATGTACTGGTCAGCCAAACAGACCACCTGGACATTCATCGAATGATAACTTTTTCTGTTTCGGTACACCTGCTCACTGTCTTTGGGGGGAACCAAAGCCACATGGGTCCCATCAATGGCCCCAATGATGTTGGGGATATGTCCAAGGGCATAGAAATCACCCTTCACTGTAGCCAATTCGCCCACCTCAGGGAAAATAATGTATCTCCGCATGTATTTCATCAGGGCAGACAACACTCTGGACAAAACCTTTGAAAACATAGGCTGAGACATCCCAGATGATATGGCCACTGTTGTCTGAAACGACCCACTTGCCAAAAAATGGAGTACTGACAGAACCTGCACCAGAGGGGGAATCCCTGTGGGTTGGCGGATGGGGGACATCAGGTCTGGCTCCAGCTGGGCACATAGTTCATGTATAGTTTCTCTGTCAAGCCGGTATGTAAGTATGATATGTCGTTCTTCCATTGTCGACAGGTCCACCAGCGGTCGGTACACGGGAGGATTCATCCTTCTCCTTGCAAGTCCCAGCGGACGGTGCCTAGGAAGGACAACATGGAGCACAGAGTCAAGCAACCCACAAGTTCGTTCCCACAGCTTGCACAGTACACGAATCGCTATTCATGGAACGGCTTGTATGAGTGGCAATGCAAGGCCTAGGCCTGTGTGACGCAGTAGAAATCATGCCATGTGGGCCCATGAAATGGTGGCTGCCTGACCTGTGAAGTGTGACAGTGGGATGTGAGGTCACTGCGCTGGCGTGGCACACCGTGGCGGTAGGCGGTCGAAGACCGCGGCGCAAAGCAGCATTGGTTAACATTGAACCCTATGGGTCTCAGGAGCCAATGACTATGTGCGCCGGCGGTCGCGGTAAGCACCGCCGCGGTACGCACCACCGCGGGCGTGACCGCCATTTTCTATCTGATTAATCACTCGAGACCTGATCATCCACAGGAGAGAACCTATACTGCAAGTGCTGCTGTGACCTCGGTCTGGGAGATACAATGGCTGCTGCGACTGGGGAAATGGCCCCTGCCTTCACTTCCGAAGAATTGGAGAAACTTGTTGATGGGTTCCTCCCCCAGTATGCGCTACTCTACGGTCCTCCAGACCAACAGGTTAGTACACAGGGTGCACGCTGAATGGGCTATGCCTGTGTTGAGTGGGGTGTATGTAAGATGGTGGGGAGAGGAGCGAATGAGGAGTGCAACGCACGACAGATGGGAACATGTGCCACATGGCAAGGTTGGGGAGGGGGGTCCACTCACATCTACCATGCTGAAAAGTGTTGATATTTCCTTTCCCACCCTGTACATGTCAAATAGGTCAGCGCCCATCAGAAGGTCGACATTTGGCGTGCCATCGCCAAGGACGTCCGGGCCCTGGGGGTCCACAACAGACGGGGCACCCAGTGCCGAAAGAGGTGGGAGGACATCCGCCGCGGGACCAGAAAGACCGCTGAGTCTCTGCTGGCGATGGCCTCCCAACGTAGTAGGGGTGCCAGCCGCCAATTGACCCCCCTGATGTCCCGGATCCTGGCGGTGGCCTACCCCGATTTGGATGGGCGCGTGAGGACATCACAGCAGACGCAAGGGGGTGAGTATCAGCACATTCTGCTATCTTTGCGCGCAGTGGAGGTGTCTGGGTGGGGGAGGAGGGCTGTGGGTAACTCAAGGCCAGGGCGCTTTCTGTAGGCTAGTCCCCTCCGTTAGCCATGGCCCTGTGCCCCCGCCCCCACCTCTGTAGGGTGCCAAGTACAGCTATCCATGGTCCTGCATCACCCATGTGTGCATTTGTCATCCATAGACCTGTAGGCCTAGTCACAAGAACTGAGTAGTGTACCCCGATTGCGCAGCATAGTTCAGGGGGCTTCTGTGTCTGTCCTCTCTGCCAACGGTGTTGCCAATGCATGCACTCAACCTGTCTTCATTTTTCCCCCCCACCCATTTTCTTTTTCTTCCTGTGCATGTGTGCATTAGCATCATCAGGCGGAGGAGAAGTGGCATCAGCGCACAAGGGAGCTGCATCTCACATGGCCCCGGAGGGCGATGCAACGGACTCCGAGTTCAGCAGTGAGACGGAGGGCGAGGGGAGCTCCACAACGGGGACCCGTGGAGACGTCAGCGACACTGACACGTCCTCGGAAGGGAGCTCCCTTGCGGTGGCGGCAACATCCGTGCCCACCGCAACTACAGGTACAGACGCCACCCAGCGCACCAGCTCCGCCCTCCAAGCAGCCCCTCAGCGTTCGCCCCGTGCCCGCTCACACACCAAGGCGGGCATCTCCTTCGCCCCAGGCACCTCAGGCCCTGCCCCAGTTACCCCTGCTGCCCTCAGTGAGAAGGTCATTGACCTCCTCCGGACGCTCATTGTTGGGCAGTCTACCCTTTTGAATGCCATCCAGGGAGTGGAAAGGGAGGTGCATCTGAGCAATGCATACCTGGAGGGCATTCATTCGGGTCAGGCTGCCCATCAGCGATCGTTCAACGCTCTGGCCTCAGCACTGACGGCAGCCATTGTCCCTGTCTCCAGCCTCCCTCTTCTAACTCCCTCCACCCAGTCCCAGTCTCCTGTTCCTCAGCCTATCCCATCCATACCATCAGACTAGCCTGCACACACCTCAACACCCAAGGGCAGCTCATCCAGACATAAGCACCACATATCCCACAAGCATTCACACAAACAACATCCAGATGCAGACATGCCAACAGTCACTACCACCTCTGTGTCCCCCTCCTCCTCGTCTCCCTCCTCCCTCCCTGTGACGTCTCCACTCACACCTGCATGCACACCACCATCAGCCAGTACTTCCATCACCAGCAGACCCTCCATTACAGTCAGCACACGTGCAGTCACCACCCCCACTGCCATTTACACGTCCCCTGTGTCCTCTCCCACTGTGTCTGTCACCCCCTCTTCCAAACCACACAAACGCAGGCAGCCACCCACCCAACAGCCATCCACCTCACGACAGCCTCCAGCCCAAGCACCTGCACCCAAAGACAGCACACTTGACTCTCCTACAACCACATCCTCTTCCTCCACTCCCATACCCACTGCACCTACCGTTCCCATTGCTCCTAAAAAACTTTTCCTCTCCAAAATTAACCTCTTTGCATCACCTGACCCACCCCCTCCATCTGGGAAGAGTCCAAAGAGCACCTCAGCCACCACCAGCCCTGCATCTAGTATCACCATAGGGCAGGGCTATTGGAGTCCACCAGCTCCTAGGGAAGGAACATCGGCCAGCAGCAAAGGGACAGCCAGCCCAACCCCTGGGAAGAGGACAAGAAAACTTAAGGGCCGGCGCGAAAAGCCTGAGACGGCTGCCACCACGGAGAGTGGCCTTGCCACGTCACCTGCCACATCATCTAAGGGAGGCAAGGGCCCGAGAGCTGCAGCGAAGGAGGGCAAGGGCAGCAGGGCGGAGAAGACATGCAGCAGCCGAGCGCACCAGGAGGGCCCCACCAGCTCCATACCGGGTGTGACAGACGACACCCACGGGCACAAGAGTCCATCACAGGAGGGCCCTGCTACCGCAAGGTCGGAGGGCGACTAAGCGGGGAGTCTTGGCCAGGTCTGGCTCCCTTGAAAGACAGGACAAGCACTGCTGAAGAGGGCCCCGCCAAGACATGCACCGCTGAACAGGGCCCCGCCGTGAGGAGCACCGCTGAAGAGGGCCCCGCCAAGACAGGCACCGCTGAACAGGGCCCCGCCGTGAAGAGCACCGCTGAACAGGGCCCCGCCGTGAAGAGCAACGCTGAACAGGGCCCCGCCGTGAGGAGCACCGCTGAAGAGGGCCCCGCCAAGACAGGCACCGCTGAACAGGGCCCGCCGTGAGGAGCACCGCTGAAGAGGGCCCCGCCAAGACAGGCACCGCTGAACAGGGCCCCGCCGAGAAGAGCACCGCTGAACAGGGCCCTGCCGTGAGGAGCACCGCTGAAGAGGGCCCCGCCAAGACAGGCACCGCTGAACAGGGCCCCGCCGTGAAGAGCACCGCTAAAGAGGGCCCCGCCAAGACAGACACCGCTGAACAGGGCCCCGCCATGAAGAGCACCGCTGAACAGGGCCCCGCCGTGAGGAGCACCGCTGAAGAGGGCCCCGCCAAGACAGGCACCGCTGAACAGGGCCCCGCCGTGAAGAGCACCGCTGAACAGGGCCCCGCCGTGAAGAGCACCGCTGAACAGGGCCCCGCCGTGAGGAGCACCGCTGAAGAGGGCCCCGCCAAGACAGGCACCGCTGAACATGGCCCCGCCGTGAGGAGCACTGCTGAAGAGGGCCCCGCCAAGACAGGCACCGCTGGACAGGGCCCCGCCGAGAAGAGCACCGCTGAACAGGGCCCGCCGTGAGGAGCACCGCTGAAGAGGGCCCCGCCAAGACAGGCACCGCTGAACAGGGCCCCGCCGTGAAGAGCACTGCTGAAGAGGGCCCCGCCAAGACTGGCACCGCTGAACAGGGCCCCGCCGTGAAGAGCACCGCTGAACAGGGCCCCGCCGTGAGGAGCACCGCTGAAGAGGGCCCCGCCAAGACAGGCACCGCTGAACAGGGCCCCGCTGTGAAGAGCACCGCTGAAGAGGGCCCCGCCAAGACAGGCACCGCTGAACAGGGCCCCGCCGTGAAGAGCACCGCTGAACAGGGCCCCGCCGTCTCAAGCACCGCTCCGCTGGGCCCTTCCTCTCAAGCACCGCTCCGCTGGGCCCTTCCTGTCAAGCACCGCTCCGCTGGGGCCTTCATCTCAAGCACCGCTCCGCTGGGGCCTTCATCTCAAGCACCGCTCCGCTGGGCCCTTCATCTCAAGCACTGCTCCGCTGGGCCCTTCCTGTCAAGCACCGCTCCGCTGGGCCCTTCATCTCAAGCACTGCTCCGCTGGGGCCTTCATCTCAAGCACCGCTTCGCTTGGCCCTTCCTGTCAAGCACCGCTCCGCTGGGCCCTTCATCTCAAGCACCGCTCCGCTGGGGCCTTCATCTCAAGCACCGCTCCGCTGGGGCCTTCATCTCAAGCACTGCTCCGCTGGGCCCTTCCTGTCAAGCACCGCTCCGCTGGGCCCTTCATCTCAAGCACCGCTCCGCTGGGGCCTTCATTTCAAGCACCGCTCCGCTGGGGCCTTCATCTCAAGCACCGCTCCGCTGGGGCCTTCCTGTCAAGCACCGCTCCGCTGGGCCCTTCATCTCAAGCACCGCTCCGCTGGGGCCTTCATCTCAAGCACCGCTCCGCTGGGCCCTTCATCTCAAGCACCGCTCCGCTGGGGCCTTCCTGTCAAGCACCGCTCCGCTGGGGCCTTCATCTCAAGCACCAATCCGCTAGGCCCTTCCTGTCAAGCACCGCTCCGCTGGGCCCTTCCTGTCAAGCACCGCTCCACTGGGCCCTTCATCTCAAGCACCGCTCCGCTGGGCCCTTCCTGTCAAGCACCGCTCCGCTGGGGCCTTCATCTCAAGCACCGCTCCGCTGGGCCCTTCATCTCAAGCACCGCTCCGCTGGGCCCTTCCTCTCAAGCACCGCTCCGCTGGGCCCTTCATCTCAAGCACCGCTCCGCTGGGCCCTTCCTGTCAAGCACCGCTCCGCTGGGGCCTTCATCTCAAGCACGGCTCCGCTGGGCCCTTCATCTCAAGCACGGCTCCGCTGGGCCCTTCCTCTCAAGCACCGCTCCGCTGGGCCCTTCATCTCAAGCACCGCTCCGCTGGGCACCACCGTCTCAAGCACGGCTCCGCTGGGGCCTTCCTGTCAAGCACCGCTCCGCTGGGCCCTTCATCTCAAGCACCGCTCCGCTGGGCCCTTCCTGTCAAGCACCGCTCCGCTGGGCCCTTCATCTCAAGCACCGCTCCGCTGGGGCCTTCCTCTCAAGCACCGCTCCCCTGGGCCCTTCATCTCAAGCACCGCTCCGCTGGGCACCGCCGTCTCAAGCACCGCTGGTCCATTGACAGTGCCGGTTCTGTGTCGAGCAGGTGTTCACGAAGCACTCTGGGCACCATGCCTCCTCCAATACCAGTGGAGTCGGTTATCCATCTGATGGACTGTGGCTTTGCACTCCCTAGGATGGTACAGTGGGCATGGAGGCCCCTTGTGGATCTGGCGTCGTGGACTCATGTGGCTGAGGTGCCCCCCTTTCCCTTCCCCCTGAGGTGCCTGTTGTTTTCTCATCTGATGCCCCAGCAGTGTTCTCTCCAATGGCTTCCAGTCTCCTGTGTGGGCTTTGCCCATGTGTTTGTACACATTGGCCCACGGACTATGGATATTGAACGGACTGTGCAGGACTTATTGACTATGTTTATACTTTGCACTATGTTCATTATTTCTTTTGTATATTTCATATGGCATATTTACCATGACTTAAATGAACCTATTTTATACATAAATTTTAAACTTCATTTGAATTATGTCTTTGCATTCTTCCGGGGGGTTTGGGGGGTGTCACTCTGACTTGTTGCTCTGCATTGGTGTGTAGGTATTGGGGGGGTGGGTTGGGGGGTGGGTGTATCGCGTATGTGTGTGCCCGTAAGCTTTCCTCCTCCCCCCTCCCCTGTGTTGTAGGTGCAGTACTCACCGTTGTCGTCTGCGCCGGCGTTCGTACTCCTGGTAGATGAGGAGGTAGACAATAGCCGGTAGGATGTGTAATTCGGGCTCCATGCTGTCCTCCTTCCTCGTGGAGTGTGTATAGGTGAGCGTTTTCCCGTTCGTAGTCTGTTTCCGCCGTGTTTTTATCGGCGGGGCTCCCGCCCCGGAAAAGGTGGCGGATTGGTGAGTTGTGATAGGGTGGGCGGTACATTGTCTGCCGCCTGCCTGTTGGCGGTGACCGCCGCGCTGTTTGTCGGTCCTGCCGTGGCGGTCGGAGTGTTAATGTGGCGGGCTGTGTTGGCGGTTCCCGCCAGGGTCAGAATTCCATTTTTTGGACCGCCTGCCTGTTGGCGGGTTGGCCGCCGCTTTATAACCGACCGCCAGGGTTAGAATGACCCCCAATGTCCTGAACAGATTTGCTATCCATCTTCTCTTTGACTTCTCAGGGCCTTTGGCACAGTAGATCATTATGCACTCATCCAAAGACTTAAAGAAGGTTAAATAGAGGGCACAGCTCTCATTTAGTTCACTTCCTACCTACACAGCAGAACAAATATTATGCATGCCCCCCATCCTCTTCTAAACTATACAACATTAAAGCAGGAGTCCCTCAAGGCTGAATCATCTCACCCATGCTTTTCAACATATATAGGACATCATTACAAGATCTGATCAATAGATTTAACACTGACTGCTATAACTATGCAGATGTCATGTAGATACTTCTGAAGCTGGAAAGCCCAAAGAATATTAAAACATCAAACCACATTGATTGCCCCCAGACAACTGACCAGTGACAAAAGTGGTGTTTTAAATGTTTCCATTCATTCAGATCAGGACAGCTCATCAATTTCTGAAAAAGACTGTGTTACTTTATAAGGTGCATTCTTTTTTCACCTTGGTTGGTAATTTGGTATCACCACTCAGAATTAGGATAGATGGTTCAAAGTTGATGTGTCCTCCTGAGCAGAAACAGAAGATCAGGTTCACATAGGCATGGGCCTGGGTTGGTGTGTTGTGAACCACACCAGAGAGGTCACGTCATATTGACATGGATGTGTGTGGTGGATTGACAAAATACACCCTTGAGTTGACTGACCATTTCCTTTCTGGTAATTACAGACACTGTTTTCTGTTCAGAACCTTTATGCAAGGGAGTAGCCAGAAAATTAAACTGCCCCCCACTTTGAACCAAATCTCTTATGGCACCGAGCAACCAAAGCAAGTCATCGCAACCCTCCCCAGAAGAGCTCTCTTGTTTCTTCCATCCAAGCATCTATTCATTTATCCTTCCATCCACAAGCTGATATCCACCATTTCACATTTATATTCTGTCATCCATTCCATCTTTCATCCATATTTCATACTTTCACTATACCGTCCCTACATCCATCCATCTATCTACCCATTCTTATCCAATCTTTTCTTTCTAACTACAAAACTGTCCATCAAACCCATCAATCCACCCATCCATCAAGCAATCCATTCATCCATCCTTTCACTCATCTATCCATCCATCCATCCACACTTTCATCCATCCATACTTTTGCTCATCCATCCATCCAGCCAGCCAGCCATCCATCCTTCCACTCATCCACCCTTTCACTCATCCATCCATCCTTTCCCTCATCCATTCATTTGGTCTTTCACTCATCCATCCATCCTTTCATCCATTCATCCTTTCTCCCTTTTATTCATCCATCAATTCCTTCACTAATCCATCCTTACACCATCCTTTTATTCATCTATTCATCCTTTCACTCATCCATCCATCTATCCATCCTTTCACCTATCAATCTATTCTCCCTTTCAACCTTCCATCCACCCTTTCACTCACCCATCCACCCTTCTGCCCACATACTCAGGTACCTTTTCACTCACCCATCCATCTATTCATCACTAATCCATCCCCCTTTTCACGCATCCACCCATTCATCCTTTCACTTGTCCATACACCCATCTATCCATCCATCTCTAACTACCCACCCACCTTTTCACTCATCTATGCACCCCTTTAGTCACGCATCCATCCATCCTCCTTTTCACTCATCCATCCACCCTTTCATTCATTCACCCAACGATCCATCTATACACCATTCTACCTATCTACCTATCCTTTAACCCTTTCACTCATCCATCCATCTTGTCACTTATCCAAACATTCATCCTTTCGTTCATCCATCAATCCATTCACTTACACTTTCACTCATCCCTCCATCCATCCATCCATTTAGACTTTCACTCATCCATCTTTACACTTATCCATACATTCAACCTTTCACTCATCCATCCATCTTCACACTTATCCATACATTCAAACTTTCACTCATCCATGAATCCATACATTCAACATCCATATATCCTTGTATACATCCTTTCAAACAAACACTCTCTCACCCACCCTTTCACATTTATAATGAGACTTTGGTGGTTATTATGACATTGACGGTCAGGTGACCACTATACCAGCTATAGCGGTAGTACAGCCACCAGGCCGGCGGTAATGACGCCAAATAATGACCATGGCTGTGATCCCTCCTATAGACAGCCAATGTACCACCCCAACCGCCAGTGTGGTACGACCACTGAACACGGCGGTAGCCACCTACAGGCAGGCAGAAGAAAAGGATCTGCCCACTATATTATGAGACAGCACAACGCCAGGATTTCCAGGGCATTAGCAATTCCACCAAAAGCCTGGCAGAAACACATCATATAAAAGGAGACACTCACCTCCAGGGACACAGAGTAGTCTGCGGCCGACACGGAACCAGAACTGGAAGTCTTCCCGATGCTGGACCACATGATGGCAGTCCTTGAGAACCAACGACAATGGTGAACACATCCGCCTAGCACACAAAGGAGGGACGGTGGAAGGCGAGAGTGACACACACATGCACAACACACACCATTCACACACACCCAGAACCATTTGCAGAGTAAATTGACAGTAACAGGAACCAGGAGCAAAGAAAGCCAGAACACATACCTCTGTTCCAACCACTTTAGATTTACACATATACATGCAGGGCCACTGGCCAATCCAAAGTTTGAAAATGCCCACAGGGCAAAGTCCAAGCCCCAACTTGACTCCTGACAACATCGGCACTCCAATGTGAATGGGCATCATTCTGGAAATAGGCAGGCACCTCAGGGGGTGGGTAAGAGGGCTTCATTTTGGGAGGGGGGTCCTTGGGTTTGGGTTTGGGTTTGGGAGGGGACGGGTCTTTACCCTTCCCTTTTAGGAGCAGAGGAGTGGGATTGGGGTAGGGGGCAGTAGTTCCACTCATGTGCCTCCTAGTGGCAGCTGAAGTCTTAGGGGGTAGAACAGGGCTAGATTTGGTGCTGGAGGTACTGGGCAGGGGGGTGGGACCTTTCTCTTAGAGGCAGGACAGGGAGTGGGAGGCAAGAGGCCAAGGCAGGAAAGAAAAAGCTTTTTAGGACCAGTGGGGCGGGTTGTGGGAGGAGGTATGGGAGTGAAGGTAGAGGGAATGGTTGTAGGAGGTGTGCTAGACTTGGGTGCAGGTGCATGGGCAGTGTGCATGTGTGAGGTGGATGGATGTTGGGGGTCTAAGTGTGAGCATTTGTGTGTCTTTGGAGGGGGCAGACAGGGTGGGGGAGGTTAAACAGGATGTATGGATGGATGTTGCAGTGGTGTCTTCAAGTGAGGTGGGTGTGCTGCATGAGGTGGTAATGGTGGTGACTGCACATGTTGTTAATGGGATGCATGTCTGAGGGTCTGCTGTTGTGTTGATTGTGGGCAAGGCTGTGCAGGTGGCAGGTTCTGGGACTGTTGATGCAGTGCATGCAGGTGTGAGTGCTGATGTGACTGTGAGGGAGGAGTGGGAGGAGGAGACAGCGGAGGCAGTGGATGATGTTGTGTGTGCATCTGTGTGTTGGCTTGGTGAGTGCTTGTGGATTGAAATGTGCTGCCTGTGTTTGTCTGTGTGAGCCTCATCTGTTGTTTTGGGTGCATGCCTGTCAGAATGTGTGCGTGGGATGGGCTTGGGGAGAGGAGACTGGGAAGTAGTAGTTGGAGGGGGGACGGAAGAAACAGGGACACTTGTTGCCATCAGAGAGGAGGCCAGAGCCTGAAACGATCTCTGTAGGGCCGCCAACCCACTGTGAATGCCCTCCAGGAAGGCATTGCATTGCTGCATCTGAGATGCCAGCTCCTGGATGGAATTCACTATGGTTGACTGCCCTCCAGAGATGGATCACAGGAGGTCAATAGCCTCTTCACTGAGGGTAGCAGGGTTGAATGTGACAGGGCCTGAGGGCCTGAAGTGACTTGAGTGAAGAAGATGCCCACCCTCCTGGGTGAGCGGGCATTAGCAGCTCAGTGGGTGTCTGCAGGGAGGGTGGTGTTGGTACAGGGGGTGGCCGTAGAACCTGTAGCTGGGGTGGTCCCAGAGGGGTCTGCCACAACAAGGGAGCTCCCATTGGAGGAGGAATCAGAGTCAGTTGTACCAGCTCCTGTCCCTCCCCCGTGGTGCTCCCCTCGCCCTCCGTCCCACTAGTTTCCTCAGCATGGACTCTGCCGCCTGGGTCCTGTGGGCTGCAGCTCCCTCACTCGCCGGTGCCCCTGCTCCTTCACCAGATGATGCTAATTTACACAGGGACAGGATGACAAAAAGAGAGGGGGAAGAAAAAAGGGAGCACAGGGTCAATCACAGCACCAACAGCAAAGATGGCATACACATCACTATCACACACTGAGACTAAGAATGGGCAGTATGGACCACACTGGCATACCATTGGCTAGGTACAATAGCAGGTAGGAGCCAGACACTGCCATCTGCACACCAACTGGGCCCAACTAAGCCCTGGCTGACATGGAAAGCCAGCTAGCTATCTGTCAAACGTATGCATTACACCCAAAAAAGCTAAGCTGGACAACACTGCAATGTCTAAGCTGGCATTTTGGGGCATACACTGACTAGAACCCTGCACCCAAATTCCATGCAAAAAAGATGGTTGTCACACACACTGTACTCACCCTCTTGTGGCGCTGTGATGCCCTCAAGTGCCCATCCAGCTCTGGTTAGGCCACCTCCAGTATGGGGGCAATCTGGGGGGTCAGGTTCTGACAGACACCCCTCCCTTGTTGGGAGGCCATCCGCATCTGGGCCTCCGGAGTCGTCCTGGACCAGCGTCTCAGGTCCTCTCACCCTTTCCTGCAGTGGGTGCTCTGCCGACTATGGACCCACAAGGTCCACACGTCCTTGGCGATGGCACGCTACAACCCTTTCTTCTGAAGGGTGCTGACCTGCAGAGGAAACACAGACAGAGGGACACCATGAACCACATAGTCCAACCTGTCACACATATGGCCTACACACTGCATTTGCCCCACATCAGGTACACACATGACCCGTATCTATACATTAACACTGCCACTAGCCATACCTCCCCATATTTATACACTGCCAGCACACATCTACATGCAGCCATGTTGCATGCAATGTACCCATGATGTACTCACCTATTGGTTTGGAGGCCCACACAACTGCCCATTCATGGGTCGGACACCATACACGAGTCTCTCCAACTCCTCCGACGTGAAGGCTGGGGCCCTTTCCCCTGTAGCATGGGTCATGGCAGGTTCCAGACACAGGACACAGCAGCTCACGCAGTGGAGATGTAGTCCTGTGGAAAGTCAGGAATCAAGTGAAGTGATAGACAGAAATTGGCGGTTACGTCTGCGTCGGTGAACACCGTCACCACCAGCATTGATCATCATTGGTTCCTGTACTTCATAGGGCCCCATGTTACCACTGCGGAGGAATAGGAGGAGACAAGCACCCATGTACAGACCCCTTGTGGACTTGGCTACATTGGAGGACAGGCACATCATACTCACCTATCGTGTGGACAGGGCCACAATCACTGAGCTATGTGCACAATTGGAGCCTGATTTGCTACCTGCTATCCGTTGCACCACAGTGATTCCCCCTCTGGTGCAGGTACTATCAGTGCTCCATTTCCTGGAAACTGGTTATTTCCAGGTGACTGTGGGCTTGGCTGCAGGAATGTCACAGCCAATTTTCTCTATTGTGATTGCAAGGGTTTTGGCAGCCTTGTTCAAACACATATGCATCTACATCGCATTCCCCCAGGTAGATGATTTGCCGTCTGTGAAGGCTGGATTTTATGCAATGGGACACAATCCACATGTTATTGGGGCCATTGATGGGACCCACATTGCCTTAGTTTCCCCCACTCCCCCCATGCAAATGAACAGGTACACAGGAATAGGAGGAATTTCCACTCTCTCAAAGTCCAGGTGGTGGTGCTTGCTGACCAGTACATCTTCCACGTCACTGCCAAGTATCCTGGGTCAATGCATGATGCCTTTGTCCTGAGGAATAGCAGCGTCCCACAGGTGATGGCACATCTACAGAGGCACAGAGTGTGGCTTATAGGTGAGCCTGAGTCCCCACCCAATGATGTCAGTGTATGCCTTCAGTAGTCATACTCCATGCCACTGTGCAAGTCTAATGTGTGTCCCACACTTCTTGCAGGTGACTCCGACTACCCAAACCTCTCCTGGCTCCTGACCCCTGTTAGGAATCCGAGAACAGGGACTAAGAAAAGGTACAATGATGCTCATGGGTGTACCAGGAGGATTGTTGAAAGGACATTTGGTCTCCTGAAGGCCAGGTTCAAGTGCCTACATCTGACAGGTGGTTCCCTATGCTACTCCTCTGAGAAGGGCTGCAAGATTGTTGTTGTGTGCTGCATGTTGCACAATTTGGCTCTCAGACGGCATGTACCCTATCTGCAGGAGGAGGGGGATGACAATGCACCTGTGGCATTAGTGGACATTGAGGACAGTGAAGACGAGGAAGAGGAGGATGATGTGGACAACAGGACACACATTATACAGCAGTACTTCTAATGACACTCAGGTAAGACTGTTGAACTACACACCTATGCCTTCCCTTATTGCAGATGTTGGTGTGGTTACAGCAGTGTAATGCTGTGATGTGTACAGACTGCTGAGACACATACGTAGGATGGATCAACATATTACTAGACATTTGAACAAGATCATGTAGTTCAATACAGTTTACACATTTACTTCAGATAAAGCGCTATTACTCAAGTTTGCGTCCAAGGGTGTTTATTAAGGATTCAGGTGTACAATGCAAAGTGCAATGGAGAGGGGTGATGGTTGGGAAAAGTCCAGTGTAGTGGGCCAGTCTGTTTGTTGCACAGATCAATAGTCCAAGGGATCATAGGAATGGGAGCAATGACAGTTCAAAGAGGACAAGGTGACACAGTGGCACACAAAGGGGACATTCAGTAGGGGCGCATTTCCTGGTGGTAGTCTTGGTCTTGGCAATTGTCTCTGGTGTCTGTCTGGGTCACAGGGTGCATTTTCTGTGTGGTTCACCTTCTGCAGGGGGAGGGGTGCTGGTGGTCTGTGGTCATGTGGCAGGACCTCCTGTCCACTAGCTGCAGCAGATGTTGATGGCTGCTGAGTGATGTGGCTAGTGGAAGTGGCCCACTGGTGTGCTTTGTCCTCCCGCATGGTGTTGGCCATGTCACCCAGCACCCCTACAATAGATGCCATGTTGGCATTTAGACCCTGCAACTGCTGCATGACCTCCTGGTGGTTTAACACCTGCAGCTGCTGGTTCTCCTGCATGATGTTGATCACCAGACCCATCCTGGGATTGTTGGTATGCCACCAGGGCATTTGTGAGTGCCTCCTGGGCGGTCGGTTCCCTGGGCCTGTCCGCCCCCTGGTACTTAGCTGTCCTCTGGGTGTCTCTGCCCCCCTGTGCCTGTGTCCCCTGAACAGTGTGCCCACTCCCACTGACACCAGGACCCCCATTGTCTTGCCTGTGTGGCATGGACTCAGGTTCCTGTACAGGTGGTCACCCTACTGATTGACGTGTCCTGGGGACAGTGGTGTGGAACATTGTCTGGCTGCTGTGGTGTTAGATTCTGAGGGGACTCTGTGGTGGACTGGCTGTGGGATGGGGTAGCTACTGACCAGTGGTCCCAGATGGGCTAGGGAGTTCTTCCAGATTCAGAGCTCCTGAGTTGCTGTCATCACTGGGAGCATCTTCTGGTGGGGGAATGGGTAACCGTGGCACCTTCTCGCCGCTGACATTGGGGGGGGCACCTGTGGGGATGTAAGTGATGTATTATCCTACATGACTGTGACATATTCTGCATATTCCGCATTCCTAGCTTTCCCAATATTATTGCTGTTGTCCTCCCACCTTTGGTTGTGTATAGTGATGGATTGTGGGATTGTCAGTTCTCCATACTGTGTATGCATTGGCAGTGGGTGTGCATGCAGAGCTGGAAGGGAAGTGCATGCAGTGAGTATGGCATGCAGGGCTTGGCATTTGGGTTTGGTAATTGGGGTGGTGCACTGTGTGGGATGGAGTGGGGTGATGGGAGTCAGGGTGAGGGTCTGTGGTGGCTTGCAGGTATGGGGGAGTGAAAGGTAGTAAATGTTGACTCACCAGTGTCCAGTCCTCCGGCTACTCCAGTGAGTCCTTCAGCATGCAATATTGCCAGACTTGTTCCTCACATGCTTTCAGCTGTGGGGGAGGAGATGAGGGTCCACCACCAGTCCTTCTGATGGCAAACTGGTGCCTTGCTGCAATGGAACGCACCTTCCCCCGTAGGTCATTCCACCTCTTCCTTGTGTCGTCCCTTGTGCGTGGATGTTGTCCCACAGCGTTCAGCCTGTCCATGATTCTCTGCCATTGCTTCATCTTTCTGGCAATGGAGATCTGCTGTACCTGTGCTCGAAACAGCTGTGGCTCTATTCTGACTATTTCCTCCACCATGACCCGCGACTCCTCATCGGTGAAACAGGGGTACCTTTGTGGGGACATGGGTGTTGTGTGGAGTGTGTTGTGCAGAGGGTGATGTGTGAAGTGGTGGAGTGTGTGGTGTGTGGTGTTGACAGGTGATTGGGTAGTTGTGATATATGTGTGGGTTTTTTGTTCTGACAAATGTTGTCTTGTTTTGTTTTTGTGTGGCCATATCCGCCTTGGCGGTGTGCACCGCCAATGGTTTACTGCTGTTAAATGTCCATTGTGGTGATTGGTGGGTCATTATTTGAAGGGCATTGTTTTGGTGGCCTAGTGGTATGGGTGGTAGTACCAACAGTTTATCACGTTCATCGGGTCTGGCGGATTTGTTTTTGTGGCTGTTTTCTGTCGGTTTTGTGTATGTGTGTCATAATCTGACGGACAGATGTTCGGCGGCGGTATGTTGGCGGCAGTCAGCGCTGTGGTATGCGGTCTTCGCTGCCAGTGTCATAATGAGGACCTTTATCTGCTGAGTCGCAGATAGAAGAGGCCGATCAAGTACACCACCCCCACTGTAGCTGCTAAAGCATGAGGCTTCACAAAGCCCCTGCCTTCATGTGGTCACCTAACTCTTGGAGTTGTGGCCTTGACTTGCCTTTTTTGAACTAATTAAACTAACACACCCGAAAACGATGAATTGGAGGTGAAAAGTTCAGGACTGGAGATAGGGTGACCACTTTACTCAAGGTCATTACAGACATTAACATTGATTGGACGCATCAAAGGGCTTCAGATTGCCAATCAGGGTGATTTCTTGAAACATAGATGAGGGCTCTAAGCTTGCCATTCACGTGTATTAGAAAAATGAGTCTAAACAAAAAAAAGGGACAGGGGAAAACATTCTATTATCTGAGGCAAGAAGCCAAATGCTGCATACCCTTACTGAATTGTAAGGCTTGCACCTATTGTTGTGTCCCAATGTGCATACCCCAGCAGTCTAGCAATAGTATAATTCTTTGTTTTAAAACAAAAATAAAAAAAACACAATGTGCTTGTTAGACATGCCAAAGGCTCAGGATGTGATTAGTTCTGTCACATCAGGACTCTTTTGTGTCCCAGCGCACACTGCTGTGGGAACACACAGTTCCATAATCACAAATAGCAAAGGGTTAGATTTTTGTTGACTCAATGATAGGTTTAAAGTTCTCACTATTTAGAAATATGAGAAAATCGTGCAAGTTTCAACAAATGTTAAGAATTAATGATGCCATAAAGAGCTTAGGTTTGCCTTTATCAGCTTTTTATAAGCTTTTTTTGGAGTATGTGCCAAGTGTCATCATTTACACAGACCGCACCATGTGACATGTTTCCTCTCAGTCTACTACTACAAAGGCTGATTGATTCAACTTTATCAGTGCCCGTCCGATGCTCCCCACGTGAATAAGGTACTATTTTCTTCTTTTTAATTTCTAGTGTCCTACAGATAGAAGCTCTGGTAAAACAGGCCCATCAGGACCAACAAATTGTAATGTTTTATTTTCTGTAGTTACCTCTTTTCTTCTACTTTGCCAAGTCTTCTTTTCTCACTTTGCACTCATGTTTTCTTTTTTGTATTTGCTTGTTGGCACTGTTTTCCAGAGATGACGATTATCTTGTTCTAAATATTTCAAAGTGACATTGATTCTTTCTTATATGCAATTTCCCAAATTATGTTTTTAACACATAACCGTGCAGTACACCCCAAGTCAACCCACTGCAATTGAATTTGCCCCACTTAAATCCACCCCATCTCACCCCACACCAATCCACCCATTCAACCCAATGCACCCCAGACCAATCAACCGCACTGAAATCCAAATTACTCACCCCAATCCAATCGACCACACTCCATTCCTCCCAATGGATCCCACTCCAATCTGCCAACTCCAATCCAAAACAATCTGCCCTACTCCAATACACAAGAATCTGTTCCACTCCAAAGCATTCTGCCCACTCCAATCGGCCCTACTCCATTTCAAATCAATCTGCTGAACTCCAGTCTGCCCCACTCCTATCCAAAATAATCTACCCCACACCAATCTGCCCCACTCCAATCCAAAACAATCTACCTCATTCCATTCTGCCCCTCTGCAGTCCAAACCAATCTGTCCCATTCCAATTTAAAAAAATCAGGCCCACTCCAATCCAAAACAATCTGCCCACTCGAAACTGACCCACTTCAGTCCAAGGCAATCTGCCTTACTCCAATCAGGTCCACTCCAATCTGCTTCACTCCAGTCTACCCCTTTCCAATATAAAACAGTCTGCCCCACTGCAATTTGGCCCACTCCAATCCAATTTACCTCCTCTCAGTCCAGTCCACCCACTTCATCTAAATTTACCCCACTCCAATCCACCACAATCAACCCCACTCTGACCCACCCTACATCAATCCACCCCCAATCAAATCTGCTCCACTCCAGTTTAATCCACCTCACCGCAATCCACTCCACTCCAGTTCACCCAATCCATCTCATTCCAATTCCATCCAGCCCATTCCAGTCCAATCCACCCCATTTCAATCCAACCCACACCATGCCAGTCCAATCAATCGCAACACAATCCACTCTACTCCATTCCATTCCATCCCATACCTATCCAATCCACCTTAATCCATCCTACTCAATCCAATCCAGTTGACCTTAATCAACACCACCCCAATCCAATCCATACCACTCTAAACCACCTTAATTCACCCCACTCAAAACAAATCCACCCCAGTTTAATTAAATTCATCACTGTAATGCACCACACTCCACTCCTCAATTACTGTCCAATCCATCCCACTCCAATTGACCCCACTCTATTCCAATCCACCTCACTTCAGTCCAATCCAACCCACTCCAGTCCAATTCACCCCACCACACTCCAATCCAAACAACCCCACTCCAATCCACCCCCTCTACTCCACTCCAATCCACCCCACACCAATCCACCATCCACCAATCCAATTTACCTACTTCAATCCACCCACTTCACTCATGGTCAAACTCATGGTCAAACCACCACATTTCACCTCACTCAAATCCAGTCCACTCCACTCCAATCCACCACAATGCAGTTCCACCCCAATCAAATCCACCCCAATCAAATTCCCCCACTCTAATCCATCCCACTCCACCAAACTCCAAATAACCCACCCCACTACAAAAAAATCACACTCCATTCAAACCACCCAGCTCCAGTCCTCCCCACCTCACTCCAATCCAATCTAATCCAATCCACTTTAGTCCAATCCACCTCAATCCAATCCAGTCTACCCACACAAATCCAATTCACTCACTTGAATCCACCATAACCCACTCGAGTCCAATTCACCCCAATCCAATTCAATCCACCCCACCCAATCAAATTTACCCACGTCATCCAACCCCAGTCCAATCCATGCCAAGACACTCAAGCTAATCCACCTCACTCCACTTCATTCTGCCCCACTCCGTTCTACCCCACTTCAGTCCACCCCATTCCAGTCCACCCACCTTACTCCAGTCCACTCCACTCCTGCCCACCCCATCCTCACTCAATCCAATTTACCCCACTGCTTTCAACCCTGCTCCAGCTCAACCCAGCTTATTGCAGTCCACTCCTGTTCAACACACCCAATCCAGTTCACCTCATTCCAAACCATCTCACCTCAATTCAGTCCACCCTGATTCAATCTAACCCACTGCAAAGCTTCTTCACCCCACTCCATCCCAATCCAATCCACCCAAATCTATTTCAGCCTACCCCACCCCACTCCAATACACCCCATCCAATCCACCCTGCTCCAGGCCAATCTAATCCACCCCATGGCACTGCACTCTATAACACTCGCTGCCACTGAACCACTGATCTCTACCTCTCTGTACTGAACTCTAGGGCACTCTACTCCTCCACTCTACGACACCTCACATCACTACATTTTGGCCATGTCGAACAGCAGCCACACTGGTGTATAACATGGCAAAAAAACTTTGCCAGAGTCAATAGCTCTTATATAGGCATGGCCTATCGGCTTTGTCAATGCTTGTTATCATGGTAGACAGATTGAAAAGAAAAAAAATCAACAAAGTGCACACATTTCTCTTCTTCATAAAACAACCTCCTAAAGGATTTAGAGTTTCTGTAGTTGCAGTTGGAGCAACTTCGCACAACTCATGGGTGACTGGTGACACCCTACAGCACCAATGGAATGCTAGACACCTGGGACAGCATTATGAATACAGAGCCCTTTTCCTTTTGGCACCTGGTGCACCTTTCAAACAGTGTGCCAAGTGCAAACAGGGACAGTGTGTTCCATTACAAAGAATGCGCTTCTCACAGAGCAGCACATTCAAGTGAAATGCAGAACAACTGTTTAAAGTTGCACCTTGATTTTCAATTCACGCAGCAACCTGCCTGCTCTTTCAAGATAGGAGTGAGATCCCCTGACAGGCAGGTGGAGTGTGACTTCACCCTCCTGTAGGGGGATGTCTGGGGTGTTCATGGGACCCTCATGCTCTTCTCCAGAGGGCTGCCTTTTGGAGGTGCAATGAAATTACTCCATCTTTATGTAGCACACATTTCCAAGGAGACACATCCCCATGAAAATGAGGGGATGCCCTCTTATTATAGCGCTGTTGCAAAAAATGCACTAGTGCTATCAGTATTACAGAAGAGAATGTACAAGCATCTGTGATCCCTTCTGTAATACTATTGTGGCCAAGGTGCGCAGAAAGCGGGCACACAGTCCATTGCATCCCAAAGGGCCCAATGTATAATATGGCCCCTTTGCTCAGTCATAAAGGAATTTTGAAGTATCTAAATTAGTAGCTTTGAGGTGCTCCTACGCCCATTTATGAAATGGCCCCAAAACACTGAAAAATTGAATAAAACAAGAATGTTTAGGGAATGTTTGTGTAAAGTTAATACAACCTGAAAAGTCTCTGAACTCTATGCACTTTTACTTAGAGGGAGTTGGATGTTTTGGGGCGATTCACAAAGGCATGTGAGAATGCGTAAAATAGTACTCCAGTAATACTACTTTCCACACTCATAAATACTTCTGTGCATTGCCACAATGTTCTATTTTTTCACTAACTGGCAAATATACGCAAAATGGACTAATCTCATTGTTCAACATGTGGCTCCCTCAGGTGCATGTTAGTTGTAAGCAGCGTTTTTAACTACTTTGGGTGATTTACATGTAACAACGCATTATACAGGCAATCAATAGCTTTAATGTCTTCTTCTTGACGTTAAATTTTAGTTTAATGCAGAAATAAGCTTATCTATTCAAAGAAATCATAATCCTGTGCATAACATAATATAAAATTAATTTTAATTCTCAGGGCATTGCACCACCATTTTATGTGGGAAAAAAGTTGCATATTTTTCATGTGTGTTTGTTATTCAAAATTTCGGGCAATTAAAATGTGTTCCTACTTTATGTTATGTAAGGTGTAATTCAACTCCCTGTTTCAGTACAGTTCTACAAATTAATTTGTCAAGAGAAAGTTCCAGATGTCCAGGCCCCATTCTGAACTGGTCACTCTGACATTTCCCCTGTAGGATGCAGGCTTGTGGGGTTTGTTTCAGAGAAGGATGCACTGGCATCACCCAACTTATTCTCCCATGGCCCCCTTCTCCTCTCAGCTTCCTGCAGAGTGAATTTGGATTGAACGTATTGTAGGAGGCTGGCTCTCTGTACACCTTGGTTTAAAGAGCTAAAAATTAGACCACTAATGCTCTAATTTCTATGTTAGCTTGGTCGAGCAGTTAGGCCAGTCTTTGAGAAGTGTGAGCATTTGTTATACTCATAGTATCAATAAATGTGAACACACACTCAAATGAATAACTCAAGACCAATTTACAAAAATACTTCAGATTTGTATAGCATTTTTAAGAATAAGATCATCAAAATCAGGAAAGTACTCTTTAAGTTATGATTTTTCAAACTTAAGTAAAAATAGTATTTTTTTGCTTAATTACTCACTATAGTAATCAACGGGAGAAAAATGTAAAAATTCATATAAAATCAGCCAATGTGTTAAGCAATATCTCCTTTCATTTTTAGGTCAAGATCATTGAGATGTCCTGTGGACCAGCCGGGGAAGCTCAGGCAGCTCCCAGATTCAGCCGAAGCAGCTGCTGAAAAGTCCTTGGAGCTGGTTCTGTGCCACTGCGGGGGACCACTTGGAAAAGCAATGCACAGGCAGACTTCAAAGAGAGTCCAGTTGTCCCCTTGGAGTGTAGAGGTTGCAAGGCATGGGGGATTATCCCCAAGGAAGCGGAGATTGTGCGAAACACGTGCTGGCTACTTCAGTGCTAAGATCACGCATCATCACACTATGAAGGCATCAACTCTTTGGGATGTTTATGGAAATATATTTGTATGGAGACTGTCATAGTTTTTGAGTCTTAGCAATGTTTTGGAGGAATATATTTGGACAAATATGAAAATTAATCTGCATAGAAATTGTCCTTTTCTTATTCAACATTTCCCTGACATTCTTGAACATAAAAAAATCAGACCTTGCGCTCTAAGGAAAGTCTAATATACTTAAACCAAGGCCCTAAGTCTATTGGCATGAGGTTTCCACCAGCTAGTGCCCACCAGCAGAAACACAACGGTCCACCCAACTCTAAATATTAGTAAACATTTATATTTGGTATCATCAGAACTTCTCTGGAGGTCTTGCACAGGAAAAAAAGTATGCTAGAAATCGGGTTTCTGGTTGGCATAGGTATGCACCCTTTCCAAGCAGGCACCACAGTTCTAATCAGGGTAAGTCACAAACACACCCTAGGCTAACTTGTGCTCGCCCTCTTGTAGCTTAGCACAGGGCAGTCAGGTTTAACTTAATACAATGTGTTAAGTATTTGGGCAGAACTTTAGAGAGTGAAAATATCACACGAAAACACACCACAACTGTTAAATAAATAGACCCTAATTGAATTATTAAAACAAGCCAAAAACGACAAAAATGCAATAAGTAGAACTTTTTAAAGAACAACAAGAAGCACCAACCGGGGACATCTGGTAGCGGCGGACTAAGACCAAGTCAAAAGTTTTGCCCGACCACAATGGAGCCTGGGCCAGTGAGGCCGGCTGAACAAAATTACGTTAATCTAAGACTGGGTAGAGTGCAAAGAGCTGCACCATGCAGAACTCTGCGAAGTGGCTAAGAAAGTCATCCACGCTACACAGAGTTCTGCTAGCTGAGAGGAGTTCTCGGTTGCACCCGTTTGTGTTGCATTTAACATTAAATGCAATGCGAAATACGTACTTGAGTTTAAAACTGCATGCAAACAGCACCAACTCAATAATAGTTGATCATAGTAGTATAGTGCCATAGGCAATCTGTTTTAAATACAAAGTTATTGTATTTACTGGCTATATAATAATTTTGTGGAAACTACCAGTACCACTAATGTATTGCTCTCCAACGATTTATCAAATCATTGTCAATCATAGGCTATAGCTCTGCCCTTCTATTACGCAAAGCTTTTGGTTGGCTTGACTACCTGGCTTTTCTAACATAAAAAAAAAAATACCTAGGGTGATTTTTTTGACAGAAGATACTGCAGTGCTAACCAAACTGTAATGATTGCTGAGCTGGCTCAAGTTTGACAGCTGCAGGAGCAGATGGAGCCGGGGGAGACACAGCAAAAGGGACGGGCACTGGTAAGTCACATTGTTGCTTTTTGACAATTACTGTTACTCACCAGCTACAAGAGCGTTGTCATGATCAGATTCATGAACCCCCCACATTACAGCTACAGCAGTGGTTGTGTTACTTATGACCTATCCTATCTGCAACTCTGCAGAAGTACAGATAATATATGCTGCAAATGATGGCTTGGTGGAAAAATGAAAGAACACAAGGTTAAAAGAAAGGATGGGTGAAAAGAGTGAAAGGAAAGGATGTGTGGCTGGATGAAAAAGGATGCCTGGGTGACTATTGGTATTGGGTAAATGGATGAATGGGTGAAAGGATGATTGAAAGAGAGGGTCGATAGTGTAAGTACTGAATGGATGGATAAAGGATTGTAAGTTTGGGTGAAAGACTGGATGAGAGAAAGTAAAGCTTAAATCATGGTGGTTATGGGTGTATATAAGGGAAGAATGAAAGGATGATTAAATAATTACTTGTATGAATAAAGAAGAGAGTTCTTCTTCTATAGAGAGAACAGTGACACACCTGCATTCTTCTATAGCCGAAGCTCTACCTACCTCCCTAATCCATCTGCCATACTCTGCAGTAGAGTAAGTCAAGTGTGTTTACTTTCTTTAATCCCCAGCGAATCAATTTGTTGGAAAGAATTTGTGATGATGGGTGAGACTAGTAAGTAAAGTAGGTGTAGTAAGTGCCGAATTTGATTTCAAGTTTGGCATAGGGGATACTCTGTGACAAATGTGACAAATACAATCTAAGTAGCCCATTAATTTCCCTGTAGTGCAGTCCATTGTTTCCCCTGTGTACTCACAGCAGACAGAATCAAATATATCTCCATTTTATACATGCCATGTGTGACATATCTTATTTATTCATCTGACTCTTTTGAGTCAGGGTAGAAACTAAACTAAGTGAAAGGCATGTGGGGAAGAGCAGGGCCCATTGGAATTAAAGATATATAATTGCAAGCTACAGCTGCCTAAGCTACAGATAGTAGCAATGGACTTGAAGCGCTGGCTAGCATGCCTTCAATTATTTGGCACAACAACTTGTACTCCATAGTGCATAATGTCTTACTTAATGAGAGGTAATTCATTTTTATTTTTCTTCTAAATGTGTCTGTTTAGTTACTAGAAAAGCCTTTAAAAGGAAAAAAATGAAATAACAGTTATTTTAATCAGGCCTTATTTTTTTCTACCAGACAGTTAGAGCTTCTTATGTGAGGCATGTGTAGGAAAACAAATAAAATAATTGGCCTGTGACTCCCCTAATCATAAATAATCACATAAAATGTCAACGTCCCGAGGGGACCAGCAATGTGCCACCCACTATCTATCATTTGAAGAAGTGTTTGTTCAGAGCAGTGTTTACAATTTGTCTTTTGTTATTCTTCTTTTTCTCAATAGAGCTACTCCTGCCCATTGACAGTCACCAACTAGGCAGGAGATAGTGGCCCATATGCAGCAGCAGAGGCTGGGGAACATTCAGGTAGATTACCAGTGCCTGGTAATCCAGTAGGAGGAAGGGGCCAAAACTTCTGCCTCAGACCCAGGAACGAGCAGAGCATCATGCCAGTCCTCAGCCTCACGGCCAGTACATTGCCAGAAATGCCAGCAGTCAGGGTCCCTGACTGCTCTTGCTGCTGCACCCTTCCGCTTCAACAGGACATTGCTCCAGTGCATTCTGCAGTGGATGGCCCAAATGGAGAGTTGGCTATCTAGCACTGAGCAGAGCTTTGACCAGCTCTGGACCCATGTTGACAGTGCCCTTTTAAGCCTTTTTTGTTTTGTTAGGAGGGGCTTGTTGTTGGTTTGATATGGTGGTGAGGGATTTGGGTTGGACTTTGACATTTTATCTGGACTTTTTGGGATAGGTTATTTGTTTGGGGAGAGGGGTGGGACTGTTGTGGGTGGAGAGGGAGTGTTTTCATTTGTAAATAATATAGTTTTTTTTTTCTTTGTTTGTGTCTCAAATCTTTATTTGGAGGTTTAGACTTTTAGTTTGCACTGCTGTCTTTTAGTGTAGCCTGTTATTTTCAATCTGCTAAACAAAGTGTACGCCATTTACTTAGACCTTTGCTCTATTGCTCTTTGCAACTATTATTGACCACTAAGGGAAGATTACCCCTGCCTATTTTGCCTACAAAAACCCAGTACATACAGACATCTTCTTCAGTAAGTGTTAAATACTAACTAAACAAGTTCACTTCAATCCATAGTTCTTCTCTGACCTGAATCGATGAAGCGAGGGAGTCTTCTTACTGCAGGGTATTTTCCAAGATGGCAGCATAAGGGGGTAGTAGGTAGGTAGTAGTAGTTGCAGGATAGCAGACTAACCAGGAAGACAGAAGTTCACAAAAAGTGCCACTCCCACATATGCAAGCTCCGACTACAGGATTAATCAAAGTGCTATCCATCACTGTCAAATTGATTAAAAGAAAACAAAGACTTAGTGGGTCATCATCATATTATCTTAACTTTAGGAAGACTGAGACCAGACTACCACAATGACTGTATTTGACACACAGCAAAGAAGACCTTATATAATAATAAAATTGAGAAATATCAAATTCTTCAGAGCAACAGTGGGAAGCTATAGTATAAAACTAAACTTAGGAAATGAAGTCATGGAGTCAGGAGAAGTTGGCTCAGACTCAAGAGCGTTTGGACCAGGTTAAGCATTTAACAAGGTTCAGTAAATTCATTGGAAGCAGTCCTTCTTCATCTGAGAGATCCCAGATAGTATATCCTAAATGCTGTCTTCTAGTTTTGAAATATGGAAGATTGAATGTAACCCACCCAGTTCTAAAAATTGTGATTGTTAAAAGAAAAATAATACTGTATTGCTAAATAGGGTAATGCATCTGCATTCTTCTTGGAATGGCCCTCACTCTGGTGAGGTAGGTAAGCTGGATTCCTGAACTTTCCAAGTTTTGTTTTTGCAGGAGAGGACTAGAGGAAGGCCTGTGTATTGAAAAGAAAAACAGTATCTCCTAAATAGAGTAAAGAAAAATGACAAAAGAAAGCAAGGTAAGCTTTATAAGGAGTCAGGAGTGTACCAAGAAGATTCAGAGGCAGAGCAAGAACCTAAGAGGAGTTTCACCTTTGAGCTAGCAATGTAGCAACAACATACTCAGCAACATTTCCAAATCAATGCACCTCTCTAGAGTTCACAGAGCTGAGTGTGTCATAGGCCTCAGAGACTTCGACATTATCATAGGTTCTTGTTGAAGTTGAAAACGTTCTCCTTTCTAGCTACTGAGGTAGTCCCACCCTGAATACTTCCATCTTCCTTCTCCAGATTCAGAGTAACTCTGTCCCAGTCCTAAACTGAGCAAGGTATACCTGTGAAGTGCACTGCTGTTGAAGAATAAATAGAGAAAAAGAACTGGAGTTTTTATGTATAGATTTGTGTTTGGTAACTACAGTGGATAGTTTGTTATGAGGAACCAGAAAAAAAGGAGTAGAACCAGCAGGTAAATTTCACTACAAATTTGTTGAACTCCCTCCCTTACTGTCATCCACCACATACATTAGTCGTCACTCAAACATTCACAGTCACAATCAATCAATATATCACCACTCATTGGTGCAATAGGTACTTAGTTACCCCTTCCAATCCAAGCACAGTGGTTGAACAAAATACTTCATCTTTGATGGTATCCACACATTGGAATTAGGCATTGGCACTGGCAGTCTTTTAATCAATGATCTTCTAAGGCAGCCCTGCTAGGTGATGTAAAAATAGGATAAGCAATGGCATATGAAGGTGGCAGGCATCATCTCCAATCTCCTGAAGGGTACGTGGGGGCTTTTTCACTGCTCATGAGTTCAACTCTAATCTGGGTTTATATGTAACTATAAAATCAATGGTGGGGCAGCATAACTTGACACTAACATAATGTTCCACTAGCACATTTTTCTTTATTTTGGAAAGAAAGAAAGAAAGAAAGAAAGGAAGAAAGAAAGAAAGAAAGAAAGAAAGAAAGAAAGAAAGAAAGAAAGAAAGAAAGAAAGAAAGAAAGAAAGAAAGAAAAAAAGAAGCTGATCGAGAGATAATTAAAATGTTCTCTGGTGGCACTGGCATACTCATTCTGGGAAATAGAGTTCATCCTCGAACTCTGGTAGTTTTCCCAAGAGTTGGTCAGCTAACATGATTGATTCTGGCCAATCATCTTCTTTCTCCTCCTGTGGTTTTTCTGGAACAGTGTAATAAAATGGTATAAAATGCTGGTTCATTTTGATCATGCTCAATCTCTCCATGTTTTGAGGCAAGAGACTGTAAAAACTGCACCAGCTGCATTGAACACACATTCAGCAGACATGCTGGCTTCAGGACAAGCCAGAAACATTATTGCCCACCAGCTGAGCTCTGGCCATTGGTGCAACTTCCCTTACCAATTCACCAATGGGTTTTGATCCACATACACCTCTTTTGGCTCATCCAGATACTCCTGGAACATCCTCTGAATGGTCATTAATGCTGCCACATGCTCGACCTCCTTTACCTTTGCCTCTGGGCTTAAGACCTGCCACTTGAAACCAAGCCAATGCAGAGGTTGGGTCTCATTCTTCTGTTGATGTTGTCGCTGGTTTTCATGTTGGTTCGGTTGGTGAATGTGAGACAAGACTTCCCTCTCTGCAAATTGAATGTAGCCACCCAGAACTGAAGAGTGGGACTCTAAGTTCCAGCCGTTCTTCTCCCAGTTCTCCTGATTGCTCAAAAATCTACCTCTAGTATTGTGAAACATCCCCTTCAGAAAAAAACGAATAGTAGTGAAATAATTTTTTGTAGCATGGATCAAGTAGGCTGGCACGGATGTACTCTTTGGATGAGATGATGTAATTTGTCAGCCTAGCATTACAAGTCAAGCAATAGCGTAGGCCCTCAACCAAAGGAATGCACTTTGGGTTTTCCTTTGCATCCCTAAATATGAACCTTTCAGACACCTTCTTTAGCTGCTCCTGTAGGAGATGCAATAGTGGGATAGTTTGGCCTATTGTTCTGACCTCCTTGCTAACTTCCGATATGGAAACCTGAAAAAAAAGAATAGCATCTGTTGTGAAGCATTTGACTAGGCTCCATTTGTCCACATCCATGGTCATAGCTTTACCAATTGCATCAGCACCTCCTTGAATGACATAGTCATTGATCTGTTTGTACTGCTTAAACAGACGTTGCAACATATTATAGGTTGAGTTCCAACATGTTGGCACCTCCTCTATCAGGGCTTTAACTGGTACTCTGTTATCATGCTGAATAATATGCAATTGTTTCTGGGCTTTAAAAGAATGGCTGAAATGAGGGCAGATGCGTCTGTAGGTAGTCAATATGTTGCTGACTATAGCCCTCATTGTGACATCAGCAGTCTTTTCCCAAGACTTCCAATGCCATGGGCGCCAGAATACCGCCAGTGCTGGTCGTCTTCCACCCACCATAATATGGACACTGCCGGATTTCCACCACAATTGGGGCGGAACTCCAGCAGTACTCATGCTGGCGGGCTAGGCACCTGGCGGTGCTACCACCTGCACCGCCCCACCAGAAGGACGCCGCCAGCCGTATTATGGCCATTCATATGGCCTGGCAGTGTCCTGCTGGAGGGATGCTGCTGGTGGTAGTAGCACCCGTCCCATTCCCTGCCGGATGACCTCCTCGCTGGACAAGTTAAGTAGCCGTTCGTCAGGGAGGGGGTGGAGTGTGGGGGTGTTGTGTGTGAGTGTGTGGTGTCTGCGTGTGTGTATGAATGTGTGTGTGCGTGTGTGTATGTGTCTGTGAGTGTTGTGGTGTACGCATGATTGTATGCATATGTGTGAATGCATGTATGAATGTTACAGTGAGTGAATGCGAATATGGAAATGGTGGTGCATGGGTGCATGCGTCATGCATGTGGGTGTGTGCATGACTGTGGGGAGGGGTGGGGGTTGAGGGAGTGCTGTGATTTCAAGAGGGGGTGGGGGCGTTAGGTGATTACTGGGGAGAGGGGGAGCCTTCTACCAGTAATAGGGAAGGAATTCCCTGTCACCATTAGCCCTACCACCATGGCTTTCGTGGCAGTGGTACTGCTGCTAAAACCATTGCAGTAGGCCGGCTCATTATATTGCTGGCGGTCATGTATGGACTGCAGGTCAGAGATGCACATCTCTGGCCCGGCGGTTCATTCCGCCATGACAGCATGAGTGGTGATGTGGCGGGTTGGCTGTGGCCTACCCGCCACAATCATAATGTAGGAGTATACACCGCCAGCCTGTTGGCGGTGATACCGCCACATCAACCCTGGCAGTCAAAAGACTGCCAGGGTTAAAATGAGGGCCTATGTCTTCTTTTTTAAGAAAGTCTTGCACAACCAGGTTGATGCAGTGCGCCTGACACAGGACCCTGAAAAAATGAGCATATCCAGTGCTAACATTTTTGCCAACTTCCCATTGACCAACATGCTGTTGGCTGGTAATAGGGCCACTCCTGCCTAAACATGCCTGTAATTGTAGCCTGGATTTTCTTCTTTTGTGGGGCCACTGACGCAGGCGATTTTTTAGATGTAGGTGGTAGTAGACTTAATGGCCATCAGGTGGTGCAGCAACCATATACTGTGTGTGTCTTTATCTGACTCTGACCTTTCCTGTGCCATTGTGAGGTCACTGATTCGGGTGATTCTGGTGCACTTCAGGGAACAGGGCTGCTTTGCATTGAGTATGTCACCTTCTTCTTTACTCATCTTCCACTGTGATTTGACCAGTTGTGGCTGATGTTTCCTGGATCTCCTCACCTTCACCACCACAACCATATTGATCAATTTTTTAAGGTGCTCCTCCCACCGGATTGTGTGATGGTTTTTCATATGGGTCAATTTTGTGTGGCAGATGGAGCATATGGAAATGGTCTCCTCCTGTTTGCTAATCATAAAAAAGTCCCAAACTGGGGAGGAGTACTTCGTTATTGGGTCACTGCCAATGCCTGAAGAAGAACTGGATGTAGGTGGTTTTGTCGATTGCCTCTCTGCAGTGCAAACTTATATTGCGGTACGGGTTAGTGCAGGTCTCTGCTGGGGACTTACAAATATGGGAGCTGGCAGTGCTGACTGTTCCACGTGCCTCTGGGCAGGTTGGATAGTAATGTCGGACTCCTCTGTGCCAGCTTCCGCAATAACCAGCTCGTCATCATCCACCTCATCATCCCTTCCATGAATCTAAGGCTTTCTGAAATGTTTCTTTTCCCTTGCCTCTCCTGGCATTCCTGGACTCTGCCAGGGTCCACTCCATGTCCCTGTCATTGTCATCAGAAGTGGTGCTTGGAGAAGATGATGGAGTAGTACCCTTTCTTTATCTTACTGGAGATTTGAGAGCCATTTCTTCTCAAAGAAGAGGTTCTTCCTCAGCAGGAAGCTCAACCCCCTGTTCTGCTTCAAATTTGAGAAGATCTGGCTGCGGCTGCTGTCCACTTTGCTCTGTTTCCTGAAATGATTTCAAAAGGGACAAATTCAATTCAGCATCATTGCTTGTCAGAGTCGCCATGATTTCAGTGGCTGCCTCACTGACAGACATGGTCTTGGGCTTGCGTTGAGGTGGAGCTGTCGCTGCAGAAGTGCTGCTCCCAGGTTCTTCCCTAGAGGCCAGTGTGGCAGGCACACATCTCCCAATAATTTTACGGTTGACACATCACTGGTGGAAAGCTAATTCTTCTCACTGGCCACTTTCTTGGGATAAACTTTCCTTGGTTCCATCTTAAGGTTTAGGTTGGCAGTGGCATTAAGAAACAGAAGTGAAAGAGTTCAGTGCTTGTTGACCGAAGTAACTGTAAGGCCTTCTCTTTGGCAGTACTGCAGGTGATATGGGGTCTCTTCTCATATGCATCTAAAAACAACCAAGCAAGAAAAACATGTAGTTAGTGAAAACATGGAATTGTAGCAGGTTGGAAATAGTACAGAGAAAGGCAATCTTAGTGCCGTTAGTTACTTATGTAACATACCTATTTAATCAAACATTGCAAAGGCAAACCAGACCACCACTCCATAAAAAAATGCATTTCAAATCAGACAGCACAATAGGCAGATCTCGCTCTTTGTTTTATCTCCATCTGTTTTAAAAGAGACACCGGGCGTAGTCAGAGAGAGGTGCATGGGTAAATGGAATGATCCTTTAAATAACCTATGGCGGTAAGGTGGTCCAGAGGAAATGGAATAATCATTAACAAAATTAATTATGCTGTTGATTTGTCTGCTGTGCTCCGTAGGCAAGGTGTCCTGGAGGAAATCGAGTTACACCTAAGAAATTAAATGCTGTAGTGCACCTGTGCATCTTTATATATATATATATTTATATATATATATATATATATATATATATATATATATATATATATATATATATTAAAATAAAGAAAAAATGTACAGCATAAAATAAAAAATATTTTAAAAAAAAGCTAAAATATAAAAATTGAAATACAAATAGAAAAAATTTACAAAATTAAATAAAAATGGCATAATAATTTAAATTAAAAACAAATATGTAAAAAATAAAATAGAAACAAAAAATTCAGAAAAAACAAATGATCAATAACTATGATGCTTGTATGTAAGCCTATGTCAAAGATACACTGATTGCATGCACAAAACGGCTGCCAGCCAGCCACATGGTCCAACAACAAGTTACAACAACAAGCAGCAAGGTGAAGGAATGGAGAACAAAGAACACATGCAAGCCTATGGCAAGAGACACTGGCTGCATGCACAAAATGCCTCCCACCTTCCTGCTATGCCACCAAATATTATTACCCCACAATATATAACTTTTTTACAAAAAAATGGAATGCAAACAATAGCCAACATTTTAAATTTAATCCAATGACATCCCTGCCCTAAAAAAAGTTTTAAAAACATATACCACTGAAACATTTATTACATGCACTGATGACTACTAGTAATGGGCCAACTGGCTAAATGCCCCTTTGGAAATCTAGGCCAAATACTGAAAAAATATTGGTAATGTTACAAACATGTAGAAAAGGTACTGAGCTGTGCAACAATTTTCCTTTACAGAAGGTAAAATATCAATGAAATGCAAAATAAATAATTAGGAGATACTTAAACTCCAGCCCACCTAACACTCTAAAATTTTAAAATCATATATCAAAAAAAGTAAAAAGTAAAAAGAAATACTGGTGCATGCCCAAGCAAACAAACACAACACCTTTATACCTTAGTTTTTTAACACTTGTGTGATTCAAAAAAGCAAAGTCCTTATCCAAAGGTATATTCAGGAGACAAGGAGACTGACCCTTCCACATTGAAATCTAAGTGAAAAGTGTGACCAGGAGATGGACAAAGCAGTAGGAGGATCCTGCTGGACAGCAACAGGAAGTTGGAGTCTCTGACACACTTCCTTCCTGTTTGAAAAAAGGGCTTCTCAACCTGAAAAAAGAAATTGCAGATGAACATCTAGTCAAAAGCTCTTTTTGACTAGATATAGGGGGTGATTCTGACCCCGGCAGTCCGGCGGGAGCACCGCCAACAGGCTGGCGGTGCCCCGCAGGGGATTCTGACCATTAGAATCCTCCATGGCGGTGCAGCTCGCTGCGCCGCCATGGGGATTCTGACAGCCCATACCGCCATCCTGTTCCTGGCGGTTCTCCCGAACAGGAATGGCGGTATGGGTTGTCGTGGGGCCCCTGGGGGGCATGGGCATGGGCACTGCAGGGGCCCCCGTAAGAGGGCCCCACATTGTATTTCAGTGTCTGCTTTGCAGACACTGAAATACGCAACGGGTGCCACTGCACCCGTCGCACCTTCCCACTCCGCCGGCTCAGAATTGTGGGAAGGGTCTTTTGGCGGTCGCCCGCCAGCCCAGTGCAAAAGCCAAAATCTTTCGACCGCGGAGCAGTATTTTGGAGGGGGGAAGTCTGGCGGGCGGCCTACGCCGCCCGCCAGACTCAGAATGACCCCCATAATGCCTCTGGAGTAGAAAATGTACTTCAGAAGTGACTTTGCGCTTGGAAGTTGCCCGGCGCGGTTGAAAGCAGCACAAGAGAATGTGAAGTCTCTCTCCCCTGTGCTTTGCAGCCCAGGAGTATCATCACACTCATGAGAGAGCGCCTAAACCCAATCTTGAGAGTGCAGACAAACTCCGCTCTGCGCCAGAGTGCAGAATTCTGGAACTTTGCACTTCTCCGCATAGAGTGAATTCTGCAAACTCTGCTGGCAGAGCAGAGTCCTGAGACCAGGCCTACCTTAAAGCTGGTTGAGTCTTTGTTGAAGATGTGGGGTGCAGGCTGAAATGATGCATCAATGTGATCCCTGCAGTGAAGGTGATGCGTCAATCCTTCCCACACAGTTATATATATATGTAGACTTTCTCTATGCAGCAGCTACTATGCGGCAGGTCAGAGATGCAGCTTTTCTGAAGGTGATGCACTGAGGTTGAACCATTCTCTAGAGGTGATGCGTCGACTCCTATCCACACAATGGGATCTATGCACCTTTTCCGATCCACACAACACAGATGAAGTGTAGGTTTTGATCTGCACAGAAGTGGCGATGCATTGGTTTTGACTGGAGCAGCACTTTATAACCACTTCCAAGGGCTCAGGACAGATTTGGCACCACTTGACAGGGCAAGATTCAGAGTTGACAGTGCCCAGATGCTGTAGCATGTGAGTTGAAAGTGAGTTGAAAGTCTTTTGCATCCCTGAGACTTCAGAAAACAAGGGGCAAGCCAGCAAGCCCTTGGAGTCACTTTGATTTCTGGTTAAGAAAGATGCAGGTCTAGTCCATCTCGCTGCCAGGCAAGGAGGGCAGCAGGCAGCAGGTCAGCACAGCTGGTCAGGAGTCCAGCAGACTAGTGGTCCAGCAAAGTGACACTCCTTGTAGCAGCACAGCAGTCTTTCTTCATGTTGGAGAATCCACAGCTCCAGAAGTGTACTGGTCAGAAGTCCAGTTCTTTTACCCAGTGGTGCCTTTGAGGTGAGGGAGACTACAAAGAGATGTAAGTGCACAGAGGTCCTCCCTTTCTGCCATGGTTCCAGACTCACTACAAAGGGGTATGTAGCCCTTTGTGTGGGAACAGGACACATCCTATTCAGATGTGTCAGCTCATCCCTCTTATCCTGCCCAGGTAGTCCATCCTCCTGTGGATGTCCCATTAGTCACACCTAACTCCTTTTGTGTGTGGCTGTATAGAGAGAATGCACAAAGATAACTTTTTAGAAGTGGCATTTTGAGAATTACAATTTAAAATCCAATTTCACTATAAAACTGTGATTTTGAATTGTGATTCCAGAGACATCAAACTTGGGGGTCCTATCACTGCCCATTGGTAATTATGCTTACAAAATGTAATAAGGTAATCCCAATGTAATCCTATGGGAGAGATATGCCTTGCAGTAGTGAAAAGTGGGTTTTTCACTACTACGCCATGTAAAACTTTGCAAGACATATCTTACTTTTTAAATACATTGCACTCTGCCTTTGAACTGTCCAGCACCTAGCTTATGGGCGACCTATATCTATCAAAAAGGAAGGTTTGGGCCTGACAAGAGGGTTAACTAACGAAGTACAAATGGTAGTTTAAAGCAGCAGGCACTGGCTCTGCGATGGCAAGCCTGAGACATATTGGAAGTGCTACTGAAGTGGGTGGCACAATCAGTGGTATAGGCCCATTAGTAGCATTTAACTTACAGGCCCCAAGCACATGTAGTGTACTTTACTAGGGACCTCTAAGTAAATCAAATATGCCAATTGTGGGTAAGTCAAAGCTAGCATGTGTCAAGCAGGGAGCACATGCACTTTAGCACTAGTTAGCAGTGGTAAGGTGCCCAGTGTCCTAAATCCAGCAAACATTAGGTCAGTAAAACAGGATGTTTGAAGGCAAAACGTCTGGGGAAACCACGCCAATGATGTCAAGTCTAGCAAAGTATCAAACCATTGGCTGTAAATAGGGTGGATAGTCCTATATACTTACACCGAAGCCCAAAGTCTGTCAGTATAAAGTTTCCACCAGCAGAGCCACCAGGGATACAACAGTCCACCCGACTTTAAGAAGAGCAAGCAATCCGTTTGGCAGACAAAGTTCTTCACCACTTTTGTGGTGGATTAACCTGTTTGCCAATCTCTAAAATGAATTATTTCAGTAATATGCTCTCAGGGACCTTTTCACAAGCTGAATGTTTGATACATTTAATAGTTCTACAATGGTACTACTCACATACTAAACTATACTATGTTATTCACAAACTTACACATGGCTGTCTCCCCCTTAACTCCTCCTATCCTTTCTATGCAGAGATCTCCCCCACAACTGTGACAAACTCTGCAATGGATGCATATGTTTTTGTAGTAAATGTGGTTGGTGCAGCTTAGTGGCTTGAAAATTGAGAATACTCAATACTAGATCAGTAGAGTTTAAGGAGGAATATAGAGGGGCTAAGTGAGGGACAATCATCCACCCATAAAACAATATACTAACACCATTGCTGTTCACAAACTACATGTCTAAAGTTTTGACAGACAAAAAAGACCTAAAACAGTAGTAAATGTGCTCCAGCCCATCATGTAGAAAGTCTAGCACCACACGTGACCGACCACTGCTGGTAACACAGCACTTTTCAATGTAAAATAATAGAGCCATAACATAACTGTATACATATCATTTTTAAGGTCCAATAATTTTGTAAACTTTTAAGTAACAAGGCATACAACATTTGTACACACCTGGGGCTTTATTACAGAAACTTTGCTGAGGACACAACGGGCTTATGCGGCCACTTTGTGCATCCCCATGTCACTTTGGTATTACAGAAGGGGCCAAGGACACTTGTGTGGCCCCTTCAGTCAAACTGATAGTGCGGAAGTACTATCAGTCCCACTAGCACTATCTCAAGAAGGTATTCGCTCATTTTCATGGGGTGTTGCCCCATGTAAACAAGGGGATTCTTTTTGCCTCTGTGCCCGCGTCTTATTATATTCATAAACACAAAGGCATAGAAGCTGTTAGGGGTGCTGTGAAACTGCACCACAAAAAATGTAGCACACTTCAAGAGCGCCCTCTGATGGCAGTCCTGTGGAAGGAGGAAAGAGGGTTCCATGAACCCCCAGACATCTGTTTGCTGGCAAGTGCAGTCACTACCCGCACCCGCCTGCAAAGGGATGTTTAACCCCTCCTCAAAGTGCAGGCAGGTTGTTGCCTGCACAGTGAAACATGGAGCAGCTTTGAAGCAGCTACTTCATATTTCACCTGAATGTGTTGCTGCCAGGGAAGCACGAGTTTGCGGCTTCCTTGAAGACAGCATATTCTTTGTAATAGAACAAACTTTCCCTGTTTGCACACAGCACACCTATTTAAAGGTGTGCCATGGCACAAGCAGTAAGAGTCCGCTCTATTTGTAAAAAGGGCCTGGAAATGTAAGGAGTGATTTTTCTGAACTTCATGACTGATCTACAGCTAAAACTCATTTCAACACCAAAATCACATCTGGGCTGACCATGTAAGAAATGAGGTCCAACACCAAACAACTTTCTCTGCCTTCACTAGGTCACTGAACCTGTTTCTTGCTTTGCCCTCATTTAGAGAAAAAATTATTTGAGGAGGTAAGAGAGAGTTTACAGAAAATATTAACATCTTTTAGATGTTTAGGGAATCACTCATTGCCAGACACTGCTTCTCACCTAAGAGCAGGGGCTTGATTCACCTACAGTCCCCTGTCAGGTTATTCCTTCCTATGTCAACATTTTGGCTGCACTCCATTTAACTGTATCTTCCCAGAGGGTCAGCTCTGACAATGTACGCATCTAATAGGTATGCCAGCCCTTATGCTTGCATCGGGTACTTACAGGCATGAATAGAAGAGTGCACTGCCTTGCTGGTGGTAGAATGGCAAAGAGTGGCAAGGGAATTGTATGCTTTTGCAAACTTCCCTTGCGTGACAGGTGCCATTGACTGCACCAATGTGGCACTTCAGTCACATCACTATATAACATGTCATTCCCTCAACAGACACCTTTAGTTCTCTGTTAACGTGCAAGTTGTCTGAGAAGACAGGAGGTGTTTCACTGATGTCATTCTTGCTTTTCCTGTAAGCACACACAGTCAGCTGCTGCACACCTTTTGATTGCTCTGGATTCTAATGATGTAACTCATTGACAAGTAACAACAGCTCATGCAGGGTTTACATGTGCATCTAGAGGTTGCATCGAAAATATGCTGATTATTCACTAAAACACAATACGCATAGATTACCTTGATACCACTGCATGTATGTAGGCATCACATATTACATTTGGAATAGAGTCCCCTTTTTAAAAATATCACATCTTTGTTGCAGGTGATGCCGGGTATGCTCTTTACATCCATCTCCTCATACATTATAGCCACCCAACAACACTACAGTAACAGATGTACAAAAGGGCACACAAATGTACACAAGCCATTATTGATCAGAATTTGGAATGCTTAAGTCATGATTCAGATGTCTTGACCATATAGGGAAAGGGTGCTAATGTACAACTCGGAAGTTGTGTTCAAGATTGTTGAATCCTTTTGCATGTTATGCAACATCGCAATGCAACAGGGTTTACATGCTCTTGAACCTGATCTACAGCCATGTTCTGATACCAGTGGAGAGTTAAAGAATAGAGGTCTGTGTAATCAGGTATGGAATGTCTGGCTAATTCACTTTCTTCCTGAGCTGATAGTTTGGTTGCTTCATTTATGTGGTTGGACTCTGTATTATCTATGATAATTCCATGCTCTAGTTAAGAATAGTTTGCTTCTTCATTTGCTTTAATTTTCATTACCAACGCTAATGTAAAGCTTACATAATACTCAAATGTTTCAGACATTGTAAAAACCTTTTTTTCGACCCATAAAATACATACACAATCTCTGTTATGATTTTTGGGACCCTATAAATTATTTTGAGTTTTTTTCCTCATGCAAAGTTCTCCCCCCTGCTGAGATATCTCCTCCATATGCGTAGGGCTCAGTTGCATTCGCCTCAAGTGCGGAAGTGTCCACCAAGTTTGAGAATCATAAAATCTGGTTATAACGTCACTAGTGGTAAATTATGTGTATGCATACTTCGCACCCTAGACTACAGGTTTGAGACATGTACATTTACACTTTGCAGTTACTTTAGTAGTAAACTTTCTACAAAGTGTAAGAGTAGATTTATATGTGTAAATGTAATCATATATAGACTTCCCTTTGTGAATAGGTCCTTTAGACTGTACCGAGCACAAATGTGTTTTTGATACATTTTCATTACACAAATAGCCTCCAGAACTCAGCTTCCACCACTCTATATTGCCTCTTAAAACGCATAAATCTTTGTCACCATAAAGCCTCAAGTCACTGTTAATTAAAGCTAAATACTGGCTTGTAAGCCCCTTTTTCTCTGCTGAATAACCAACAGCATACATTTACATTCTTTGCAGGTAGCAAACACCTTGGAGAGAAGGTGTGCTTCTCTTTTACTGTCTTTCTCACCCTTGGCTTCACAGTACAAAAGATCCACTCTCTTCCAGCCAGAGGCACCTCATGGTCAGCATTAACCATTGAGGTACATTCAAAGGTTGAAGTGGACGGGATTGGAGGGGCATGATGTGACCATACTTTTTTAATTTATGAAAACACGTTACCCTACCTTTTGTGAAATTTCAACCGTCCCAGGATGGTTTATTCTGATAGTTTAAGTGTTTCACCCAAAGTGTCATTCAGGGAGTCCTCTGTGCTGTAGAAAAAGGAAGGCAGACAACTAAACAATCATCAAGCCTTCGTGTCAGGATGCCTGCTTGCCTGAAACAAATGCAAATGTGTGCAACTGGTAAATCTGCAAATGTGAAGGGTTCTTGAGAGCCGGTACTGGCTTTAATCACTGGCATGACCTGCAGCTTTGTTATGACAAAGATTTATTCTTTTTGACTGAAAGTGCAACAGATTCACCAGCTGAGCTGTGAAGTGTGTACTTTTAATGGAGAGGTATATAAAAAAATGCATTACATACATTCTGGTCATTACTAAAATCTATTCTTTGGAAGCACCAATTTTACCTTCAACCTTTTTGCACATTTTTTGCAACCAATCTTGTGCTGTGTGTAATGCAAATTTTAAATAAAGACCTACATGTTCACAGTTTTTTCTGTCACAAGTTGGGGCCTTGTAGCACTAAACATACACCTCACTATTCTCTACTGCACCAGCCAAGATTTAATTATGTGACTCTCCGGTTACACACACACCTTTGCAGTGAATTAACTAATAGAGGTTTCATAATGTACTATGGTGTATTTCCCACTGATTAACAACTTTTAAACTTATTTTTCATTTAAGCAGCATGTTATTTTATATGTGGGTTTAGAGGTGAAAGACCACAACAACATACATAATTTTTTGTTTTTTAGCCACACATTTGATTCCATACCCATGGTTACTGCCCCCCTCCTTATTGCACACAGCATCACAACGGCTTTAAGTGGGAAGAAAAAAGTTGAGGATCCCTGAAAGGGGCGAGCCTATATGACTAAGGGTGTGGCTTAAACATGTACACTGAAATAAAGTAAAGTGCCACCCTACCCGCCCACTTGCATAGAATCACAACTTTAACTGGCACACATCACCTTGCTCTGTGCACTTTTCAGAAAGGCCAAGGCCAAGGCTTGGGTGGCCATGTATTCTAAACACCTTGTTACCTCTTACAGACACTGAGACAAACTAGTACCGTCTACAGCCACGAATTCAATTGTGGCCCATTTTTAACACCAGGATGCGACCCATTTAACATTATGCACTAGACAAGAATAAAACGCTGCCTCAACAAAAAGAACCATAACAAAACATCTTGCAAAAAGAAAACACTCATTGGGCATGAAAGATTAACTAAAGCGTGTGAAATATAATTAGGAACGACTTGTATTACCATAATGTGGTTTAAACCTATTGTTCAAAAATCGATCAGTGACTTTGCATGAGAAGTTAAGGAAATGAATACAGGGTCCGAAAGGGATCCGTTTCAATTTTAAATTACCACCGGATCTGATGCCCGGAGGGACACGGTCCACTTAAAGCCCCGAGCATCACAGCTCAAATACTTTTAAACGCACTTCGACCGCTGGGTGCAGATATTTTCATATGGAAAAGTAGGTGAACGGTTTTTGTAAAAGTAAAAAGGATTGGCAACATCGTTCCCAATAAAGCCGTCCACTTTGTATGTGCCAATGCTAGAAGGTGGTCTTTCCATGCACACAATAAAGAAGAGGTTTCAGTAAATATAAAGCAAGGAATAAACTTCAAGTTCAGAGGCTGCATCAAGGGAACTGAGAGTAACACATGAGAGCGTACCTTTGTGGTATCCGCTTTTAACTCTCGGGGAAGTGCTCGGGCTACGAAGTTAAAGACAGCTGGAATCCTCAGTGGCCCTCGCGTCTATCCCCTCTCTAGCAGCTTTGCTTTGTTCTGTTCATTATTATGAGCAATGTGCCCGCAGGCGCGCTGGCACCTATGATGTCCTCTCCCACTACGAGGACATCACTACCTCCAGGCCAGGTGTGTGGACAGCTGTGCATCTCCCAGTGCAGCTCTGGGGCTCGAGGAGCACCATCTGTTTCCAGCCTGGCAAGAGGCCTCCCCTCCACTCTTGGACACATCTCACGCCAGATGCCCTTGATAAAGTTAGTGTGCGCGTTTGCTTTTCAGTTCCTCTCGCCCTGCCTTATCTGGTCTTAGTTTTGCTCATGGCATCATAAAATCGATGTTTTGGAGTGTGACTGTTGATCTCCTCTCTCTGACAGCTAAAGAACTGACTTCAAGAACGCCCCTGACACTGCTCCGTGCGGTCCTCAGATTAGGGATCGGTTAATTTCTGTTTAAACGATTCCCAATCACGACCAAGCAGAAAACAGCGGCGGCACACAGCCTGCGTAAATCTGAGAAGCGCGTCTGCGCCTGCTCAAAACTATCATTTGAAACATGGACAACTGAAGAAGCATGTTCTCAGAAAGATCCAAAAATATTCCATGCACCAGATGGTGAATACTATAGGGCAAAATCCTCATTTTTACACGTGTACCAGGCGTGCCCTGAACAGCCGTGAGTTCTGCAATGAATGCGATGTCTTCACGCGCTGCCAGAGAATGTCGCCACTTGTCACGAATATCACTCTAGATCTATTTCCACAAATGGAACTCGTTTTTATAGACATTGCGTTTTTATTAGACTCCTGTCTGAACTTATTAAAGCATGAGGCCTGTGCAGGATGACACGAAGTGTAAAAAGGACGTTAGTGGTGAAAAACACCCGTTTGGTGTTCCTTAACGAACTTAGAAGCAGCTCTAACAAGTATGACTTGTCCGTGGATCAAATCCAATATGCAAAATCCAATGCCGTTTTGCAGTCATTAGCTCTTTTGCTCTTCAACAGGTAATATTTGTGTCCAGCCTGGCTAAAGGGTACTTGGAAGTCAACGGCCCAAGGTGTTATCTTCTCTCTTATATTTGCAGGCACTGGCTACCCTTACGGGGAAGCACGTGCTGCACCCATTTAAGGCAGGGCATAAAATCAGCGAGGCAGTAGGCACTCCGTCAGTCACACCAACCTCTATTCTCGGAAAAAGGGGTGCCTACACATTGTTTTTCATTTCTCAGTGTTCTTCAGGCTGACTTAGCCTCTGCTGCTCACGTTTTTTGTAAATAAAGTATTGTTAGCAAGTTAGTTCGTCTTTTAAGGATTGTTAATGGTAGCCCAATAGGAGTGAAATGCACACATTTGCATTTGTAAGACTAGCTCTTCCTCTATTACCTACATAAAAGACATTAAGTCAGGAGCGTAACTTTATTTCTAATTTCACGAGTCTGCCAAGTGGCACTAGGACATGATACAGCTGGGCAACAGCATGTTGCATTGTTAGGCGTGTACTTTTGCATTTAGGACTGTCATTATGGCTCAAATTTAAACTTCGGCGTGAAATTTCAATTATGATAGCATCATTTGCTTAATTTTAGTAATTTCACCTCACGTTTGTTATGCTAAATTCCTCAAATGATGCCATGTTGCAGCACTTGTGTTAGTCACACTATTTTCTTTACAGAAAAATGCACCATTACATAAGGGATTGACCCTAGGAGAAATGTCTTGCTAAAATATATGCTGAATGATGGACTTGCATTTCACATAGTTACACATCAATTTGTAAAATGTTCCCAAAATTTTGCCGAAGTACACAAAAGCAAATTCAGTTATTTTTTTTCACACCCATTCCTCAAAAAACATGATCATGCAAAGTACTGTTAGCTAAAATGCCAGAATTACCTGAAAGTGTTCTACATGACATTGTTCTAAAATTTTACATCACCTAGCCCACTTAAAAACTGCTTATTTTACAATTAAAACCAAAGGTAAACTTTGCCCACAAATTTTGTCAAGGTTCTTTCAATCACCGAATGCATTAAAACAAGCATTAGCATTTAATCCGTAGTGTAGTGGAAAGTTTTATACTGAGGTTCACAACAAAAGGTACAACATGGACACCATCAGTGCAACCTTCTTTAAAACAAAGAATACATAAAGAGCAGTTGTCAGTTCCACAAGGAATATGATATGAATTTCTCACCCACTACAACTCGGGTATCTCATAACAACAAAAGACGGAAGAAGAGGTAAAGGATTGTTATATGCACTCTGTAAAGAAAAATAAGCATGCAAGAAGTACAAAACTGTTAGAGGTTATAGCCAAGCCTTTTATGGAATAACCATGCACTCAAATACTCACATAAAAGTATGGACCCTGTCCTACCTGGTGTGATATGCTCCACTAGAGGAATCCATGTCTGGGAAGTATCAATGGTTGTACAGTCTCCTCGTCATGGGTTCCCTAGTTTGTATCAGATCTTCTCTTCTGTCAATAACATTTATTTTCTCCCTTTGATAAGCCCTCAGACCTATATCAAATTAGTAAATGGGTTAGATACCACAAGATTAAAAAACAGGTGGGTTGTTCAGTGAATTAAGTATCATTTTTACATCAACATGTTTTAGGTCTCAAATATTGCCCTACAAAATCAAGACCATTCCTGACGATGATAGGTCTTGACATCTCACAAAATATATTATAAAACAGTCCCTGTTTAGGTAAGTGCTTTTATTTAATATACCTTTTGTTTTTTCCTGAGATTGGGCAACAGCATTGGAAACACCCGTTCTTCATAGAACAAGAACACCGTAGGCAGATATAGTGCATGCTTCCTTCCTCCTAAGAACCAGTACAGTTTTCACAGCAGCAGGCAAAGCTTTCCTCATCAGAGGACATGTAAAAACTAGGTAGTAGCATTGTAAGCTTTGCTCTCTCACAAAACAGGTTCAGCATGGCAGAAAAAAAGCAAAGTTTCCCCTATTACAGAAGGCAGCAAGTGCAGTTTCCCATTCCCTGTAGTACAAATTCATGAGGGCTCACAACTTTAATTTCATGCAGAAAATGCAATACAGATCTCTGTAAAGGGTGCTTAATTCACTGAGAGGACTATATGGGTGGATGTGAATGAGTGAGTGAATATGCAAGTTATGACACCATTCTCACTTAGATGATGTTTGCATCCTGATAGGCCTGCTGCTGTCACTCAGAGACATGCTGTTTGTATTGATGTATTGGTTTTCTGCATATTGAGAAGTAGTTGTAATCTGGTAGGCCATTGTCATTTAGAGCAGTGCAGCTACAACTTAAGTAACTATTCTCTAGAAAGGAAGGCACACAGATGACAACCTCCACAATATGATTTTGAATATGTGTGCAACAGTGCTGTGCACTCACAGCCTTGGTGCCACACTTGTTAAAAATATTGAGGTCCACCACTGTTTTGACTCAATTCTTTAGGGAGCTGAAGAACGGAACACTTGAATGTTGGTGGATGAGGATGTTTCATAAAAATATATTTTTAGTTGAGCACTGTGTACTACAGAAACAAAAACACTCATAAGATCCTTGTAAGTACTGTGCACTCTCTCTTTCAAGTGAGCACCATATTCTTCCACAAACCCACAGAGCATCAAAAGTGGATGGGTTTCACATTGGTACCCCAGGACAAGCATGTAGAGAGGAGGACGTAAGTGCCCTTGCTAACCCTTTGAGATGAGTTGGTGCACTTGGGAGAATACCAATATATCATGCACTAATGCCTGCAGTCTTCTCTTTCAAGGGTCTTATTTTTCATTCACATGCAATTATATGTGCATGTGATATTTCAGTGCCGCATTCCTAGCCAAAAGGCAGCTAAGGGATCTACAAGGTAAAAAAAAAAGCATAAACACAATGAGTGATAGAAGAGGTAGCTGATTTATGAACTATTAATCAATTGGGATACACTATTCTTTAAAGAGGTGCCTCTTCAACTCTCCTAAATCTAAGCATGATTAGGGAGTCCTTGACAGTTACATGATGTAGAGATTGAAAATGACTATCATCTTGTTTTTTCTTAGTCTGTAGTCTGATAGTGTCTTAACTGTAGTTATGTGAAGAACCACAACTGGAGTGCATCCAGGTGTCTTGGCATTCAGTGAAACGTTTGGTTTGAATCCGTCAATCTTCAGGTGATTGATCCATACTTGTACTGTTTCTTTCTTATAGTTCTTTGAAAGTAACAGGAATTCTGTCTTGATTCGATTGAGCTTCAGGTAGATGCCAAACATCCAGGTCTGGATGACGTATAGGCAGTGTTTGAGGCATTGAATGTCTGAAGCAAAGAAGACTTGCAAGTAGAGTTGTGCATCATCAGGATATTGGTGAATCTTGATACATGATATCTGTGGATAGAACACTGAGGCCCTGTTTTATAGTTTTGGGGGCAAAACTGCACTAACACAGTTTTACACCAAAAAGTTTAGCACCGGCTTGCACCATTTCTGTGCACCAGCCGGGCACTACATTTATGGAATGGTGCAAGCCGGTGCAAAGGGTAGGCTAGTGTAAAAAAAATGAGGTTAGTCAGATGGGGCTGGTGGTATGGAAAAAGGGGATTTTACACCAACAAATGACATTAGGCAGGTTAGAGTTAAAAAAAAAAAGACTCTAACCTGCCTAGAGTCATTTTCTGAAGCAAAACCATCCATACCACATGACTCCTGAATTTGAAAAGACCCATTACCCCAATGGTCAGCACAGGGGACCAGGGTCCCCTGGTCATGGCCATCGCACCCTGTGCTATGTATGGGGGACCATTTCAGGGCCCCACTCCTCACTTTAAAAAATAAAATACCTGTACTTACCTGGGTTGGGGTCCCCCATCCTCCGCTGTCCCTCTGGTGTGGGTGGGGGTGTCCCTGGGGCCTGGGGAGGGCACCTGCGGGCTAATTCCATGGTGTTCCACCATGGAAATAGGCCCACAGGTCCCCTAACGCCTGCCCTGACCTAGACAGGTCTAGCGCCAAGGTATAAATATGGAGTTAGTTTTGCACGCAAAAAAAAAAGACTCTAATTCGGTGCAAACTGAGTATAAATATGCCCCTAAGTAGCTCTATGCATGCTACAAGGGACAGTATGGAATTTTGTAGGACTTCACATGGCAGAGGAATCGTTTGGAACTCGGAGATGTCCATGTGAGCAATCATGCATCAATTGGAAAGGTAGGAGGAGAACCAATGAATCCCATTTCAGACTCCTGGGTGTGTATGAGGGTGGAATGCTCAACTGTGTTGAAAGTAACTGAAAGGTCCAGCAATTTCAGCAGGCAGGGATCATCTTCATCTGTAATCAGGAGGGCCCTTATCTACAATGTGTAAGGAGAGGTCTCCATGCAGCAGTGTGATCTAAAGCGAGTAGTAGTGCAGAAATGGTTGACAATGGAATCTTGGAGTTGAAATTAGACTGATTTTTCAGTGAGCTTTCTGATTAAAGGTAGGTGAGTGATGGGCCAATAGTTGGCATGTGTAAATATTGTGTCTGATTTTTCAATTAGCTTTCAGATAAAAGGTAGGTGAGTGATGGGCCAGTAGTTGGCTCATGTGTAAATATTGTGTTTGAACTGTGTGCTATAAATGTTTTTCCACTAGTTTCTTATGAGGAGGCAAGGGATAAGTTATTCATTTATTTATTTGTTGTGTGGTTTTATGTATTGCAGCGGAAGTCATTTTGTAACCTGAGCACTTTACAATAAAAGCAGGTACAAGAATCATGATAGCATATTTAGGTTTCAGTACATTTGATACATTTTTGACCTATTATTTTGTTATCTATTAGTGGAGCATATGGACAAATAAGCATTCAGTTATGTGGGAGCAAGTATCTTTTATGTAAGTACTTTATGTGGATGTTGGTGTGTAGCTTTGATTGCCTTCATTGAGGTGGTCGTATTTTGGGTTCTGACATTAGCACCCCAGGACTGACGTATTTTCTTAGAGCTTTATAATTTGAGATATACATTAGAAAGAGAGAAGTTTTAGACCAACCTTACTGCTGGCCTCTGAAGACAACATTGTGTAGGGGCATCATAATGTTAGAGCGTTGAGTGATAATATTGGTTCTAAGCCTTGAGTGCTACTAAGGCAATACATGTGTAAACTTGTATTTGTTAAAGTTAGGGATTAATAATGCCATCCACTCGTTGTTTGTGGATTTTCTGTTTCCCACTATGATTTTTAGTTTGCTGGCTAGTTAAGTCAGAGTTCAAATGTAAGGTTTATAGGTCGACGAAAGACAGCCTCCAGAATGGTATCAAGATTTCAGCCTTTATTTATGGGCTCTGTGGTGCAAGACTATGCAGCCTGCATCACAGGGAAAGGACAGGAATGAACTGTTTTTCAAAGAATACTGCACATTTCTGTCTTTTTCCCTGCGCTTGTTAGGCAGCCTGGAACCAATGAAGGCGTCCTTGCACATTGGTGCAAGGGTGTCTGAATTGTGAGTAGGATTGTGTTTGTGCAGGAAGGGACACCTTCCTGCACATAAACAACCCTGTGAACCTTTTTCCTCTTTCTATGTGTGCTGCAGAATAGAGGAGGGAATAGTCTAGAAAGGGTTATTTTGGAGCTCATAGTAGTAGAGCGAGGGTTAGGATTAGTCAAAGAGTGGAGGTAGAGGATAGAGAGGTATAGGGTGAAGCATAAAGTAGTGCATTGGAGAGAGTCAAATGTTTTTTTTTTTCTTGTACAGTAGGAGTGAAGTAATAAATATATAGATATATAAGCACATAGAAAGGGTATACATGTATAAGAAAGATAATATATTATGATTTAAAGTTCTATTGTATAAACTAAGACTTTTAAGTGTTGTTGTACTTGAAGGTAATTTATTTAAGTATTTTTATAAGATTTTATTTACATTTTAAAATTTTCCTCAATAATTCAACAGTTAAGCACTTGTAGATAAAATAGCTCTGAGAATATTTACATATTTTGATGGATGAGTAAAACAGATACCCATAAGCTATGAGATGTGATGTGAGAGCAGTATCGGGTAATGTCATTTGGTGTGATGGGTGACTGGGATTGTGTGAAATAGTGTGATTTGAATTTAGCATACTGTGATATGGGTGTAATGTAGCGTGGTGTGGTGTGCTAAGGTAAGGGAGTAGTATGGTGTGATGTAGTTTGATGTGGTTGTAGATCCAAACATAGTATGAAGTGTTGTGATATAGGTGTAGTATGGTGTTAGGTTGGTCAGGTGTACGGTGAGATGATGAATATGTGCTATGTTGTGAAATGGGATAATTGACAATATTAGAACCAAAAATGAAGGTAAGTGTAAATAGGTAAGTCTAGATTTACTATTTTGAACTCCACATCTATGTACCTTGAAGAAATATATATATATATATATATATATATATATATATATATATATATATATATATATATATAACTATATATATATACATATAAATATGTATCACTATGTATAACTATATATGACTATATATATATATATATATATTTCTTCACAAGCCTTGTAGAATGGCTTTGTAAATAAATCTCGTTGTTATGCAGCAATTGTTGGGAGTGCCGCTTTTCTACAATTCATTTTGAGATATTTAAATATGGGTCCTGCGCCAGGTGCAGAGCAGATAGATGAGCCAAGAGCTGTGCGCCAAGGTGCCCTTGGAAGCAGGAGGGAGGTCACTTTAAGAGACACTTGCAGAGTTTATCCTCCAGGTCTGTTGGGTGAAATTGATCTGGCTACAGCGTCCAGTTTCATGGTTAGCAGCCAGTCAGTGAATTGAACTTCACTGGTCTTTGTTGCAAAAGAGTGATGCCTTTACTCTGGAGTGAGATCATCTGTGATTTTCAGAAGAGTAGAGGTCTTTTGGGGATTTTTAGCGTCCGTCTGATGTCAGAGCAACCCCTCAGTGGTGACTGTTGAGTCCTGAGTGCAGCTGGCAGAGTTTGGCACCTTTTTATTTGTGCAGCAGGAATGCAGTTCTTGAACCTTGGGCCTCTTTTGCTGCTGGTCTTCTTGTGTCTTTGGAATCTGATTGGCAGGTCTAGGAGTGCTCACTAAATACTGCATTTAGTGGACATTTAGGGGAGGTCCTATTAGTGACCTATTAGTCATCTACCTTAGGGCTAAACCCACTATGTGACCACTTCCTATGGGCAGAGGTCACTTCCCAGTCCCTGGTTGGCTATTTACCTACCATGCAAAATGGAGGAAAATTAAATGGAGGGGTCACTTCACATGCAACGTGTTGGGGGTGGTGCAGGCTGGGGGTGGCCACTCCTCATGTCTTTTGTGCATTTTCCCACCGTTGCTCCCACCAAAAGAGGGAGTTTGCAAGGGGGGCAGCCATCTGCTGCTAGCAGCAGAGCTGGGGGTCGAACTTCAAGGGTGGTAAGCCCTTTGAAGCTCATAGGCAGGTCTCTGCACATTCCTGGGGGAGGAGGTGTAATACCCCTGCGCAGGAAGGATTTTGTTCTCTAGACCTAGAGAGCAGAGGCTATCACCCCAGAGTTCCAGAAACTAGTGTGGTGGTGACAGGCTTGTTGTGACCGGCCAGCAACCATAATAGGGTAGTTAGCTTTTGCAGGGGCCACCTCTAAGGTGGCCCCTGGGTAAACTTTGCACTAAACCAAATACTGGTACCAGTCTGGATTTATCAATCTGAGTTGTTTGATACCAAACAACCCAAGATGCAGAGTGGCCATCATATAGATGTGAAACTACTACAGATCTGTGGCCAGCACATGAGTGTAAAAAGGCTGCTCTGTTCACTTACTATGTACCATGTTTAGCAAGGACACCATATGGGCATATTGCTCATGCATCTATGGCCACACATGCAGTATAGTGCACCCTGACTTAAGGCTGAAAGTCCTACTAGAAGTGTGACATACCTATATTGCATGCAGGCTGTGTGCCAAGTCAGTTTTGCCTTTAGAATTGCACCAGGACACTCAGCCTGCAGTGGCAGTGCGGGGTGCACTTGGATGCATGGTCCCTGAGGGTAGCACAATCTGTGCTGCTGCCCTCAGCTGCCTACCCTTAGTACCTCATGCCTGGGGTACCAAAGTACCATATACCAGGGACTTATAGTAACAGCTAAGGGTGTTGCCAATTGTGACAGGATTTGTATCCATTTTAGGAGAACAACACAGGCACTGGGGACCTGGTTAGAAGGTACCTAGTTCACTCCAGTCCAAGTTGTATCCAGTTAAACCAGGCAAAAAGTATGGGGTGTACTGTCAACAGGAGCCAGGTTCCCACAGCTACACAAAACATTATACAAAACCTATAAATCTATAAAAATATAAAAAGGCATAAACATTGTAAAAATGTCCAAGTCAACAAGCAGACCAATCCAGAGGACACTGCCAAATGTAAACAGCTTGTTTTAGCAAAGTGATGCCAAATAAAAGTCATCTGAATCCTGCATGAGGTCATCAAATGCATCTGTGGAAATGCAATCCAAGATACCCTGCCACTTCAGACAAGCAATATAACCAGGAGATCCTCATTCAGAAGGCTAAAGGACCACACTTGATCCGTAGCCTCATCCATAGCCATGGGGACAGCATGCCATATGCTGGGGAACAGAGAGCCAAAGCAACCTGGTCCATGAAGGATGGCTCATAGAAGGATCATCATCAGATTCATGTCCATAGAAAGTACGTGTTGCCAAACAAGACACAGTTCCATAGCATTCTTGAAAGGGCACCATAAGCAACAGAAGACAAGCTCCACACAGCAGAGCACCAGTCGAAATGACAATGACCAATTCTCAAGTTTTTCCAACAGTGATACTTTAAAATACTGCATCATGTGTTCACAACACATTTGGGCTGGTCAGAACTCCATCACAGTTTAGTCAAGATGGGGCAGCCATTGTGAATCAAAAATAGCAACAGCAAGATACTGCCAATTAATGCCAGGACAATCAGAAAACCTCCAAAAACACTTGAAAACAAGTGAATGGCTGATGGAGTTACTCCAAAAACAGTCTGGAACATGCTTACACATCCAGAACCAACAGCCTTAAAAAAGTGTACAATCCCTTTGGTGTTCGATGTGCTAAAATGAGACTCACCAATTCACCAAAGTGTCATGGAAAGTTTGTATTTGAAAAGGACTGTATCTCAGCTGACAACCTTGCTACTTGCCGGTCATGTGTCTAATGGGCAGATGTGAAGACCACATGTTTTTGAGAGAATAATGCCCTTATACTGATCAGTTTGTTGAAATTGACATCGGAAGTAGCAATGTGAGGCCACACATTTGCCACTTTAATCTCTTGTGCATAAGGACAAAGTACATTTCTACAGCAGGCCATTATTTGAGAAACAGAAATGACATACAGGACACCTACTCTCAACCCACAACAGCCTTGATCACTCAGCATCAATTAACCCCCCATTTGAGAGTAACTGAAATACCGGGCAGATCACAGAGATGAGAATACCTTCAAGTAGCAAGCTAAGTTAGCTGCAGACGCATCACAACCGCTGTGCAAGGCCACATGTTCACAAATCATTGAGGGGGTCATTCTGAACCTGGCGGCCGGTGGCCGCCAGGGCCACCGACCACGGGAGCACCGCCAACAGGCTGGCGGTGCTCCCACGAGCATTCTGACCGCGGCGGTTCAGCCGCGGTCAGAAGCGGAAAGTCGACGGTCTCCTGCCGACTTTCCGCTGCTCGGGGGAATCCTCCATGGCTGCGGAGCGCGCTCCGCAGCCATGGGGATTCTGACACCCCCTACCGCCATCCTGTTCCTGGCGGGTCTCCCGCCAGGAACAGGATGGCGGTAGGGGGTGCCGCGGGGCCCCCGTAAGAGGGCCCCGCAAAGTATTTCAGTGTCTGCCATGCAGACACTGAAATACGCGACGGGTGCAACTGCACCCGTCGCACCCCTGCAACTACGCCGGCTCAATTCTGAGCCGGCGTCCTCGTTGCAGGGGCATTTCCTCTGGGCCGGCGGGCGCTCTTTTGGAGAGCGCCCGCCGGCCTAGAGGAAATGTTAGAATGGCCGCCGCAGTCTTGTGACCGCAGTGCGGTCATTTGGCGGCGGAACCTTGGCGGACGGCCTCCGCCGTCCGCCAAGGTTAGAATCAGGCCCTGAATGGCTTACAGAAGTTTCGCATTCACTTCCTCTAAGAAAAACCTCTTTTTCTTCACTCATGCATTTGAAATCAAAAGGTAACACACCGTAATAATATAACTCCCTCCTAAATGTTCAAACCTGCCAACAGAAAAATGTTTCAAACACAGGATGAGCTGAAATGTGGATACTGGCAGGGATTTCAACCCATGGGCTAATCACACTGATGATGGTATTTCAGCCACTGTAAAAAGCAAAATTTCCAGCTTTTCTATATGAAGCCTGGTGTAACTAGCTTTCTTTTTCACCATTATCTGTTGTTTGTATGTAAGGCTGAATGTGGCAAATATCCCCTTGAAGTCCATGTGTTTCCAGGGCACAGGATTCACCTTAAGAACTTGTGAAGTCCAATTCAACTGCATAATGGACCTAAGCTGACTATGCCCATGATGTAAAAATTACATATCATTCTGAATAATGTCAATAGCAGAAGACACAATGTTGTTTAATGTGAAAAAGCGAGTGGAAAAAGTATTCATACCATTATAAAAAACCAGCAAAAAATGTCTAAAAATGTTCCCTATCTATTTGCTTTAAACGTGCTGCTCGTGCTGCAGCTTTCATTCATGAAAGAGTCAATATTTTATTATATACCACATATGGAAATCTTTTGGAGTGTGGTTTTCAGCAACCTAACAAGAAATCTTGTAAGGTGTTTGCTGAACAGTGTCTTTCAAGAAAATCATTTGTAAGGGAATTAATCATGCTTTAAATAAAGCTTCCACACCTTGCACTTGGTAGTCTTTCGTTCCCCAAACCGTTTTAAATCAGCTGTCTTTTTCCAATAATCAGAGCCTTGTATGGCCAACTGAGAAACAAATGAACCCAAATAAATTAACGTAGCATTGGTTAGCAATATTTTCTTTGATTCAATACAGATAATTTGAAATACTATGCTTTAGAATTTGTAGCATCATGCCCAAAAAAATAGGTGACTTTTCTACATATGTTTTAGAAATCACCACTGGTGGAGTCAAATAGTGTTCCCATTGTGAGTAGTAAAAAATATTCTTGGAAACATTTCCCTATAACTTGCGGTGTTCATTTGTCTATCTTTCAAACACAGTATAATACTCAAGCTCAGAAAGCAGAGAATCAACTGTTTAACATCCCAGTCATCAGAAACAACCCCAGGTGCATTAATGTAATCCATGGATAATTAATTTAAAAACATACAGTATTTGTATTATTTCAATAGGGCCAAATATTTAATACAGAACTTTATCCCAAACAATCCCATGAGGAACTGGAACAGCACAAATTTTTGCAGAGGTCAAGTTTCTTTGCACTTTGTGGCGAGACGAATTCTCATTCACCAATTCAACCGCAGAGCGTTCAGGAAGGTAATGTCCATGTGCAAGCAAAAACAAGGCAATAACAAAATCAATCCATAGAAGGAAGACAAGCAGTGTCAATATGATTCACAGGTAATATGCTGGGCGAATCAAGTAGGTGCATTTAAGCCAGTTAAAAAACTTACATATACCATGTGCTAATACAACAGGTGATGCAGAAGAAGTTGAAGAAAAAACATCTATGTCAGCAAAATACCCAGAAGTGGTTTGTGCAAAAACTGGAGCCATTGCAGGTGAAAGTGAACTAGTAGATGCCTCCAAAGGAGGCTTGGGGTAGACAATCCCATCAAATTGTGATGCATTTGTAAATTGCATATTAATATTTAGGATATTTCTTGTAGCTGTTACTGGGATCAACAAAAGTTAATTGTCTGCCCTCCCCAAACTCGGGGAAATAATTTCAGTGTTGTTTAATGCTGGAAGAGGTATCCCCTGTATGGTAGTAAGAGGGGTAAGGGAAATACCCAGGAATCCTTGTGGTCTATTATGCATGATAGGCCACATAATGCATCTTTATGTGATCAATGTAGACAAATGGTTGTCTTTAGAACCCGGCAGTGGTGATAGAATAACTGTTGCTGTAATTTGTATTCTAAGAACTGGCACCGGTGCTCTTCATAAGTATCTTTTCTTGAACCACATTGACAATTTTTGGAATCATTCCGAAAGTGACGGCATGTGCTGTGTAATGTTTGACTCAGAATTATTGTTATTTCTGCCAAATAGTGAGACATTCATTTATGTCAAAATGTGTTTCTGCTGCCACTGTGTAAGGACCATCATGATCTGAGACATACATAGGGATGCCAAACAGGACTTCATGGCAAGGTATGGCCTCCCACAGATCCAACTACAACCTATCTCTAATACCCTAGCTGCAAGGGATTGCTTTAAGTCCTATACTTTACTTTCCACAACCTCATTTTTGTCAGCATGGCACAGTGATGAAAAATGCTACAGGCAAAAGCAGGGCCGTAGGCCGATTGAAAAGCTGTAACTGCATCTGTCCAGATAAAAACGTGCAAATCTTTAATAACAGTGCAAGTATCAGCTGATCATTGTGGCCACACCCAAAAGAGTGTACTGCTACTAGAATGTATTTGTATGCACCATCTGAATTGAGGGGACTGCAATGGTCCAGGTGCACACATTGCATAGGCTTGCTTGATTTTAAAAGTAGTGGGTGCTTGATGGTGGATCCTTTTATTTGTTGACAGATGTCTCAACTAAGGACATACTTTTTGGTCTGTTTGTATAGACCGTGCCACCAATAGTGTTTTTGTAAAAGGGAAATGGCAGCCGCCACACCAGCATGGTTAGAAGCAAAACTCTCATGAGCTGCTTTGATCAGTTCTAGCCTACGATCTTGGTTGGGGATCACACAATCAGCTACCCCTGGTATAGTTACAAAGGGAATGTTTTGGGCACTTAAGTGGTAAGAATATTTGGTTGAGTATGCTTTTAGTAAAGGCTTGCCATCAGCCAAAGGGATTACAGCAGCCTAAATGTCATCATCCACCCTCATGGATACCAGTTATTGCAGCAACAGTTGCCGTAACATCTGCAGATTTTCCAGCTTCATCAGCCAGTGAATTCCCTTCAACCCATATTCCAACACATTGGTAGCCCAGTGTATGTATTACATGAGGCCATGCCAGTTTGTCCTTAAGACCCTCCACTTTCCCCCCCAATTGTTTTTATTTTATGGTGTTTCCTATTGTATCTTCGAACCCAATAAGGTGCCAGTAGTGAACATTTTCATTGAAGGACTGGACACAATAATAAAAACACAATAAGTATGGGGATTTCAGGATCCATATGTTTCATTGCTGAGATGAATGCTTTTAGCTCAGCAGGTTGTGCTGTGCAGTCCCCTAAGGAATGTGTGTAGGTTTGTTGGGGGCAGAAGTCACCATCCCTCACACCTCCACAGACAGCTGTGCAAGCCACAGGGCATTAGTGTTTGGTACTTAAAGCTGGTGGAGTTGAACTACCAATGTAGATGGTATCTGCAATGGTCAAGAGGAATGACATTAGTGAGCATGGCGTGCTTAAGTTCGTATAGGAGAAATTCTTGGGTCGGTAGTTTTGGGTCAAAAACATAGTCAACATGAGGTGGCTTCCAAAGAAGTAGCCCACTGTATCCACTGGCTTTGGTAACAGCCTCAAATGGGATCGGGATAATGAGAATTATTCTTCTACCCTCTGCTAATGGTCTCTCCTTGATGACTGCCATCTGAAGTGCAGTCATTATGCTAATTGTGCAAAACGCATTTCTGCATTCAAGTAACTGCCAGTTGTACACAATTAGTACTATGTCACCGTTATTAAATGTGACATATGTTAATCCGATGGCACCCAGAATTATCCAGATGCCCAAGTTAATTTTGTTTTAACATGTGTAAGAGTTTTGCTTCAAGCCTTTTAGTTTGCAATGGTATGAGATTTTGTGTATGTTGTGGTGTCCAATGTTTGCTTGAAAAATCTGGATGAATTAAATCACTGTTAGAAATTGAGGTCTTTGGTTGGCAGTCAGGTTACCCCCTGTCCAATCAAGGACCCTCACTCTGGTCAGGGTAAAGAAAAATCACCCTCAGATAACCCTCGCTCATCCCGTTGGTAGCTTGGCACAGGCAGGCAGGCTTCACTTCAGAGTCTAGGTGTGAAGTATTTGTACCAAACACACAGTAACTCAGTGAAAACACCATAAAATGACACAACACAGGTTTAGAAAAATATGAAATATTATCTAAACAAACCAAGACCTAAACAACAAAAATCCACCATACACAAGTCAAGTTAGGAATTAAAAAGCAAAAATAGTCTTAAATCTTTGAGAAAACAGTAAAAACACTATTAGCGTTGAAAAGTACCTCGGTAGCCTCAAAATTACACACACGGGTGAGTGTGTGTCGGAAAAGGCTAGCGATGCATCAATTTCTCACCCGCAAGCGAGACCGTGTGTTGTTTCTCCTCCTCCGGTTGGGTCAGCGTGCATCGTTTTTCCTCTCCGCAGGAGAGCTATGCATCGATCCGAGCAAGCACTTGGTTCGGGGCAGGCTTTGCGTCATTTTTCCGCAACCAACAAGGTGTGCTTCGAAAATCCTGCCGCACGGTATCAGCAAAACAGTGCTATGTGGGTTGTGATGTTATCAGCATCTGTCAGCAGGTGTTGTGGGTCATTTCTCCAACTGCGTGCATCGATCTTCCAGCCGCAATGCCGGTTGAGGGTTGATTTCTGCTGTGAAGCCGGCAGCACGTCGTTTCTCAGCCACGTCTCAGAAGGTGTGTCGAAATTTTCCCTGCACAGCGGTCTATGCGTGGATTTTCAGTCTTGGTCTTCTAGCTTCACCTTCTAAGGCCCCAGGAACTGGATAGGGCACCACTTGGCAGGGCAGGAGTCTCAGCAGAGAGTCCAGGTGCTGGCAGAAGTCTTTTATGGCCCTGAGAATTCAACAACAGGAGGCAATCTCAGGACAAGTCCTTAGAGATTTCTTCACAAGCAGGAATACACAAAAAAGTCCAGTCTTTGTCCCCTTGAACAGGCAGAAGTAGCAACTGCAGGATAGCTCTACAAAGCACAGTCACAGGCAGGGCAGCACTTCTCCTCCGCTCTTCAGCTCTTCTCCAGACAGAGGTTTTTCTTGATGTCCAGAAGTGATCTAAAGTCTGTGGTTTTGGGTACCCTTTTCATACCCTTTTTTGGCCTTTGCTGTAGGCTTACTTCAAAGGAAAGTCTCTCTTGTTTGTGAAATCCTGCCTTGCCCAGGCCAGGCCTCAGACACACACCAGGGTGTTGGAGACTGCATTGTGTTAGGGCAGGCACAGCCCCTTCATGTGGGAGTGGCCACTCCTCCCCTCCCTCCTAGCACAGGTGGCTTATCAGGATATGTAGGCTGCACCCCAGTTCCCTTTGTGTCATTGTCTAGAGAGAGGTGAAAACGGTCCAACTGTCAAACTGACCCAGACAGGGAATCCACAAACAGTCACAGAATGGTTTAAGCAAGAAAAATACCCACTTTCTAAAAGTGGCATTTTCAAACACACAGACCCTCATTATGACCCTGGCGGTAAATCCCGGTAATCGCCACGCTGACGGCTGCCAACTTACGATATCCGTTCACCATATTATGACACATACACACCAATCCAACAGAATTCAGCCACAGATACAAATCAGCCAGCCCAAAGGTCAGTGATAAACTGGTGGTATCAAAACCCGCACTTTTACGCCAACAGAACAACGCCACCACATTATGACCCACGAATCACCACAGCAGACATACAACAGCAGTAAACCATTGGTGGTACATACTGCCCTGCTCACAATGGACACCCACAGACAAAACAAAACCACATTGGACAATTCAAACAACACACACCACGCACACCCCACTATAAAACACACACCCACATTGCCCAAACCCTTTAAGATTACAATTCATTGGAACAAGACTGGCACCAAGACCACTAACACAACTACATACACACACCTACCTTGTTAGCATCCACTACTGGTCAGGGCTGCGTGGGTCCCAGGTGTGCTGCAGTTGGCGGTGTGTGCGCCTCCTCATGCCTTGGTGGCTAGCAATATCACTGGTAGTGCAATGCATAATGCGTAGGCCTGTACCCTGTGTGTGAGGGTCTGTGTACGCCAACAGTGGTGTTGGTGCAGTCATTGACCCGTGTATGCTTTGTCTCTCTTTCCCCTTTCTTGGTTTGTGATCCTGTCCTTATATGCATTAGCATCATCTGGTGGAGGAGCAGAGGCACCGGCGACGGAGGGAGCTGCATCCCACAGGACCCCGGAGGCAGAGTCCACCGATGCTCAGGGCAGCACCATGGCAGAGACTGGAGGGGACAATACAGACTCTGATACGTCCTCCAATGGGATCTTCCTGGTGGTGGCGTACTTCTCTGTGACCACCCCAGCTACAGGGACGGCCGCCACCCCCGTACCAGACCGTCCTCCCTGCAGCCCCTCAGCAAGTTGCCCATGCCCGCTGAACCAGGAAGGTGGGCATCTCCTGTGCCCCAGGCACCTCAAGCCCTGTCCCAGTGAGCCCTGCTGCCCTGAGTGAGGAGGCCATTGACCTCCTGAGATCCATCAACCATTGTTAATGCCATCCAGGGGCTGGAAGCCCACATGCAGCAATCTAATACATACCTGGAGGGCATTCACAGTAGATTTGCGGCCCAACAGAGATCTATCCGGGCTCTGGCCTCTTCTCTGATGGCAGCCATTGTCTCTGTTTCAACCGTTTCCCCTCGAACTACCACTTCCCAGTCCCATTCTCCTCAACCCCAGCCTATCCCAAGCACACAGCCAGATGAGCATGCACACAGGACAACACCCAAGAGTGTCACAGGCAAACACAAGCACCACACTTCATCCCACAGGCAATCACACAAACACCATACTGTTGCAGACACAACAATATCCACTGCCTCCACTGTCTCCCCTCCACCTCCTCCTCCACTTCCCTCCCAGTTATGTCCACACTCACACATGCATGCACTACACCATCATCCACTACCTGCATCATCACCAGACCAAGGGGAACACACACCTCACTGGCAGACACCTCCACAACATCCATGAACACATCCCCTGTGTCCTCTCCCCCGTGTCTGTCCCCCTCCTAAAGTACAGAAAAGCAAGCACTCAGGCACCCAATAGTAATCCACCTCACAACAGCATACAACCCATGCACCTGCACCCAAATCTAGCAGGCAAACACCTCCAACAACTTCTCCCTCATCCTCCACTCCCATTACCTTTCCCTCTTCCTGCCCCAATGTCCCTAAAAAGCTTTTCCTTTCCACCATTGACCTCACCCTACCCCTCCCCCATCCTGCACGTATGGCCAGGGTATCAAGAACCCAGCCAAGCACCTCAGCCAAACAGTCCACAGGCCCAGTTTCATCAGCACCTACTTGTGGTGGAAAGGATTCCAGGCCACAAATACTGAAGGAGAAGGAGCCTACACCAGCCAGCAAAAAGGGGAAGGAGCCTGCACCAAAAGCTGTCACAGAGCCCCCACCGCAAGCTGTGGTTGTACAGCCATCAGTGAGTGCAGGGGCTGAGCATGAGCCTCCCACAACCACCACCACAGTGCAGCCATTAGAGGGTGCAGGGACTGAGCAGGAGCCTCCCACTACCACCACCACAGTGCAGCCATCACCGCCGACGGATGCCATATGATTCAGCCTCCATGGGCTGCTGTGCGGCCTGCCCCCACCAGAACCAGTGGGCAAGTCACCCACCTGAGAGACTGTGGCCTTGCACTCCCCAGGACAGAGTAATGGGCATGTTGCCCCCTCCAGAACCAGTGGGCAAGTCACCCACTCCAGAGACTGTGGCCTTGCACTCCCCAGGACCAAACACAGGCCATATTGCCTTGACCAGAGCCAGTGGGCAAGTCACCCACTCCAGAAACTGTGGCCCATCACTCCCCAGGACCACGCATAGGGCATGTTGCCCCAATCAGAACCAGTGGGCAAATCACCCACCTGAGAGACTGTGGCCTTGCACTCGCGAGGACCAAGCACAGGGCTGGTTGCCCCCTCCAGAACCAGTAAGCAAGTCACCCACTTCAGAGACTGTGGCCTTCCACTCCCCAGGACAGAGTAATGGGCATGTTGCCCCCTCCAGAACCAGTGGGCAAGTCTCCCACTCCAGAGACTTTGGTCCTTGCACTTCCCAGGACCAAGCACAGGGCATTTTGCTCCGTCCAGAACCAGTGGGCAAGTCACCCATTCCGGAGACTGTGGCCTTGCACTCCACAGGATCAAGCACCTGGCATGCTGCCCCCTCCAGAACTAGTGGCCTTTTTTCCGCATCCAGCTGAGGTGCCCACCCTCCCCCTGAGGTGCCTACCTATTTGCCAACTGATGCCCCTGCAGTGTTCTCTCTGTATTGGGGCAGAGATCGAGTGGGGCCTTGGACTTTCCCCTGTGGCCATGTAGCCCCTGTGAACTGTGGACTGGGCAGTGTCCCTTTTTTGTACATTTGTACATATCTGTTGCATTGCCACATCGACTTATTATTTTTGATGTTGATCTTATTACAATCATTTTAGTCAATTCCTGTCGTCCTTGCATTATTCAGCCAATTTACAGGGATAAATTGTTTTTTGGTGCAGCTGGTTGTGTATATGGTGTGTGTGTATGGGGTATGTGTGGTGTGTGTGTGTGTCACTCTTGTTTTCCTCCCCCCCTCCCTTGTGTGCTAGGCAGCTGTACTCACAGGCATTGGTGTTCATGGTGGAGTATAACGTAGAAGATCATCGGAAAGACTTGCAGTTCTGGTTCCATGGCAGCGTGGTTCTTCCCTGTGTCCCCAATGTTGAGTCCTTTCAGTTCTGAGCTCTGTTTCCGCCAGGCTTTTGATGGCACTGGTACCAGCCATAGAGTCATTTTTTGCACAGGAACGCCTACGTTGCTTTTCATTAAAGCAAGGTAGGTTTCCACTTCCAAAAAATGACTTTAACTCTATAAATTTGGCGCTAGACGGGTCTAGCACCAAAGTATAAATATGGAGTTAGTTTTACACTGAATTAGAGTAAAAAAATAATGGCGTTAATTCAGTGCAAACAGGGTATAAATATGCCCCTTAGCGTCAAAAAATGATACTAATCTGGTTAGAGTAATTTATTTTGACTCTAACCTGCCTTGCATCATTTTTTTACTCTAGCCTATGGTGCCCAGCTGGTGCTAAAAAATGGTGCAAGCCGGTGCAAAACTTTTTGGTGCAAAACTGCGTTAGTGTAGTTTTGCACCAAATAGTATAAATAAGGCCCTTAGTGTTCTTGATATTTTATTGGTATTTCTAAATATTGATATGCTCTATGTTGTGCATGTGCATTAGCTACAGTGTATGTGTGAAAAGTGTTTGAATTAGCATTGACTGCAGAAAAAGTGAATAGGAAGTTTCTATTCTGTATGCATTGTGTGCCTTTACCATGAACATTACATCTCCACCCCCATTAGCAAGCCCCTTTGCAAGTAAATGTGTGACAGCTTGTCTACAATTTACTGGAATTACTAATGATTGTGGTTGTGCCATATTTAAAAACAGAATTCAGGGATGAAAACAGCAAATGGGGTATCTTTTAAGGTTCAGGCTTGAACAACCTACAGCCTATTATGTATACTACCTACATAGCTGAGGAGGATGTTTTCCTAACACAACAAATGTCTCTGTATTAAAATGTAACTAGGGCACTTAGGCGTGCTAGAGAGAATTACTCAGGAGATCTGTTAAATAACTACCTGACCTAATGTTGGTAGCGCCATGTCGTGTAATTCATATTTTGGGATAAGACTTCATGTTTAGGGTGGCAGCACCACCAAGTATGGGAGACTGAGTCAACCCCACGCTGCTTGGAAGCTGTCAGCCTAACTCCTGACTAACTTCAGTATCTTACCCAACCCTATGAAGTGATGTGTGGCAACCAAAATCTGACTCTCTCACTCCTCAAGGAAGTCATGGAAACATATCATAACCCTTTTCACTCAGTTAGTCATGCATGCCAAGTTGGGACATGAGAAGAAAAAAGCATGTGCTGCGATAATAAGGCAGTTGTAACATAACATGGTAATCATCATTACAGCCAAAGTAAAGAGATGAACAACCCCACCATGTTGTGTGATTCTAGAAAGCCTAGAGATTCTAGAGAATCCTACCAAACCCTATGTCTAGATCTGAGGGCATAGTGGTTGTAACCCTTCTGCCTGTCCTGTCCTAAGGGAGTAGCTCCAACCCCATGCCTGAATAAAATAGCAGGTGTATGCCTGTTGTCGGGAGAGCAATCCCCTTGGGAAGCTGAAGAGTCAGTCCCAGGATCAGCAAAGCTGTCTGCAGTGTGGTACGTGTCCCAGGACCGTCAAGACCAGAATGCCCTCTACCCTCTTTAGGCCTATGTATTGTTTATATATTTACCCATACAGAGATTGGAGAAAGGTCTTGACGTAATACTGTGTTTCGAGGGTAAAGCTGGCTTCTTTGCTGGCAATAGAAATTGGCATATCATGTACCATTCATGGCAGCTTTGGACGAATGTACGGATTACATGCCATACAGTGGCTTGATAAATAGGCAGCGTGAACTTTGCCTTCATAGATGAGGCAGCTGATAAAATATGAAAAATAATAGCTAAAAGCATGCTTTGCTAAAATGAGGAATAAAACATGATGCGTTTTAAAAGACACAAACCGGGGAACTGAGATAAGCTGAGGGTGCCCAACCCAGGTACAAAGGGTCCCTGCAAATATTTTGTACATTATATGATGGAAGAGTTTATAGTGAGGATAGTTCACTGGAATACACTTTAGGGAAAAGCCAATTTGTGCATGTTACATTTTATTTATTTTCCCACTTTAGAAATATTTTCACAGTGACAAAATCCCCTTGCAGATAGTGCCATGAAATATTTTTCATAACCTTTCCTCTGTGAAAAGTGCTTAATCCAACTTTATTGTTGCTGTAACTCAAAAACAGATCCTGCATCGATCTTTTCCTCGCGAAGTCGAGCGGCGTATTCCTGTAAGGTCCCAGGCTCTTTGAAGGTCTTTTTTGCAATCACATTAAAATGTAAGGCATCCCTCTTTGAAGTCGACATGTTTCAATGACAAATGACAGTTCATATGGATTCAGGAACTACATTGGCAGTCTATACCCAATTATTGGATACAACTCAGTGCTTTATTAGTTCTGGTCAATGTAGGTGATAAGCATCAACACTATCTTTTTTTAGGTCTGGTCTAAACAGAGCTTTAGTTTTGGAGCAATATCCATCTAATAATAAATAGATACAAATACATGATATTTACATACAGGAGCCAGTGCCCTGCTATCTATTGGTCTATTCAACTGTCATTTACATTTTGTTTCCTCCCACCATATCACACAACATGGGGCAATGGGTCAGCAAACGTCAGCAATTGAATCTCCTGCATTTGAGTGATAGTCTATTGACTGTCCAAATGTGCACATCGTTCTAAAAAGAAGTACACTTTGGTACCCAGAATAGTGACTCACTACTTTCATTTGCTTTTCCTGTGTGTTTTTTTAATCATTTATGTTTATGTATTAATCATCCTCAAGTGCACAAACGCCTTCAGGTTTACGGTAATTGAATGCCATATTTTCCTGTAGGACTATATTTTCCTTGGGTGTGCATTGAAACTAAAGAAGTTTAACATGACTGTTCTGAGTACAACTATATGCTAGCTAGCACATGCATGCTTCTTTAAAAATTATATGTGATGGTATATATGATAGTCATTTTTTATATTTGTTATTGTAAGCACACAACTGTCACATTCAAGTGACAGCATTATTTTATGTTCTTTTTATTTTTGTTTCATATGCCAGCAATACACAATAATACAAAATAGCCATTGCACCTCCTTGACATGACCAAATATATTGCTTATACCGATTGTCATTTTTGGAGACTAGTATTTATTCTTCATCATCAGATTTTGATTCAGAAAAAAGTAGCAAAGGGAGAAAGAGGATAGGAGAGAAGTGAAAGGAAACAGTGACAAAAAAGAGATCATAAAATATGAAAGAGTGAAATAAAAATATTGAAATTGTTAGGTGTTGGAAGAAAAAAAACACTTTTGGACCTGGCCCTCTCTGCAGGGTCAACCCCCAATCATTTTGCCTTCCTCCTCCATTTTTTGCTAAATTTGTTTTTGTTGGCCTTAGGACTTTGCACACTTTACCTCTGCTAACTAGTGCTAAAGTGTTTGTGCTCTCTCATCTAAATACAGTAAAATTACCTTAGCCAAAAATGTCCCTATTAATGTGCACTACACGTGATCAGGGCCGGTAATTTAAATGGTACTAGTGGGCCTGTAGCACAGATTGCTCCACCAACTTAAATAGCCCTTTAAACCTACCTCAGGACTGCCCTGCAGAGCCTGTACATGTGGTTTTGTACTGCCATTTCAACCTGACAAAATTACCCTACTGCCAAACCCAAACCTTCCTTGTAAATGCATATCAGTCATCCCTAGGGTAGGCGTTGGACAGCCCAGAGAGCAGGGTGCAATGTATTTAAAATATGGTACATATACTTTAAAGATTTTCATGTCGTAGTAGTGAAAAACTCTTAAATTCATTTTTCACTACTTTACGGCCTATCTCTCTCATAGGACAACACAGAGGTTGCCTTTTTACATCATATAAGTGTAATTTCCAAATGGGAAGAGATGAGTGGTCCATGTTTGATGTCTCTGGAATCCCTACTTAAAATGCTCACATATGGAGTTGGGTGTTCAGTTACAGTTCTGTAAATGCAACTTTTAGAAAGCTGGCATTGTCTTGCTTTAGCCATTTGGTGCCTGCAGCATGTCTCTGGTCACATGAATGGGTGTAGTTAGCAGCTCCTAGACATCCGAGTACAATGGGAGCTTAGATGTGAGTGGATGGGCCATCACTGGCAGGATGGGAAGGAGGAGCGAGGCCCTGCCTCACATACACCTGAATAGGTTGTGTCCTGCTTCCACATAAAGGGCTGCATGATCACTTATAGTTAGTCTAGAGACAGGTCCAGGAAGTTAAGGTATCAGGGTACTTCAAAGACATATCTGTAGAAGTTTCTCCTCACTTCAAAGGGCCAACTGTGTATAAAAGGACCTCAGACACCACCACTTCGGTACACCTCTGAACCTGTGGATAGTCTGCCAGGAAGAAGGACTGCTGTGCTGCTTCAAGGACCATCACTCTGCTGGACTGTCACTCTGACTGGACACAGCACAGTGACAAAAGACCTGGTCTCTGATCCTGAGCTGAGCCAGGGAAATAAAAAATCTGGATGACCCATAAGGTGTACAGATATAATTTGGAGGTTACATAATGGATTTTCCCACACAATTTACACTCTAATTCAAGACTTCATTTGTATCTGTAGGCCAGAGGGGAGTGAAACTGCAATCTTAGGCAGTACTCTCCCTATGAGCATAATAGAGTGGAAGGGGTCATCTTCTTCCCCACCCTGACCCAAGAAATGCACAGGGACTGTTGCCATTTAGTGGGTCAGTTTGCCACGTTATTTTTCCTCACTCCTAGGCTTACACACTTGTGTATCCATGATATAGATACTGGGGACAGCCTGCCGGTCAAAAACAAAATATACTAGCTGCCTCCCAAAGTCAGGGCTGGTATCAAAGCAGAAGACACTAAGATGCTGCAATTGGGATCCATTGAGCCCTCCATTAGTATCTGGACTAGCCCAGTGGCTGTAGTACCAAAGGCAGCCCCACTTGGCACTGCTCCCGAACTCAGGTTCTTTGTTGACTACAGGGGACTAAAGGGAAGCTCACCCCATTCTCTAAGCTGATGAACTCCAAGTTTCTAAACACTTTCCTGAACACTTTTGATTTGACTTTGATTGCCCTGAATGAGGGGACTACAGAGAGGTCATCCTTCTCTACCCCAGATGGCCAATTCCTATTACAAATGAAGCCCCATGGGCTCACAAATGCCCCTTTCACTTTCCAGAGGCTAGTGAACCATGTCTTGGCGGTGATAAAGGCCTTCAGTGCTGATTACTTAGACAGCATAGCTGTGTTCAGTAGCACCTGGCAGGGCCACCTCCTTCATTAGTAGGCCGTGATTCAGGCCCTGCAACAGGCAGGTCTGAAGCAGTGATTCAGGCCCTGCAGCCGGTAGGTCTGAACACCAAGGCCAGTAAGTGCCAGATAGGGCAGGGGTCTGTGATGTACTAGGAACACCTGCTGGGCAGGGGTGAGGTGCAGCCTCTCCAGGCCAAAATATAGGCTATCCTGGCCTGGGAGACCCCCAAAACACAAACAGAATTGAGCACTTGCCTGGTCTGCACTGGGTGCTACAGGAGGTTTGTCAAGGGGTATGTCATCATTGTTGCCTCTTTGACTGAGCTGACTTCGAAGTAGCACAAACGCCTTCAGGTTTACGGTAATTGAATGCCATATTTTGACTTCCAAGTAGCAGCCCAGGACATTGATCTAAATGGAGGCCTGAAAGAAATCCTATAACTTGCTAAAGCAGGCCATGTGCACAACCCCTGTGCTCAAGGTCCCTGGCTTTTCCCAGGTGTTTATTTTCCAAATAGGTGGCTCAGAGCATGGTGAGGGTCAGTCCTGTCACAGCAGAATGAAGATGAACTGGATCAACCTGTAGCCTTCATCTCTAGGAGACTAGTTCCCAAGGAACACAGGTTCCTTTCTGTGGCCTAGGCACTGAAGCAGCTGAGACTATACTTATTTGGAACTCACTTCCCAGTCCAGAGAGACCACATGCCCGTCAGGAGGCTAATGCAAAGGAGGGGTGAAAATCTGAAACTGTTGAGGTGGTCTACTTCCCTACTGGGACAGGACTTTACAGTGGAACTCCACCCTGGAGCAGACTATGCCAATGCTGACGGTCACTCCTGTTTTTCTGCCTTAGTGAAGAGAACTTCCAAGAGGTTAGTTCTCCCCACTTTCAACTGGTTGGGACACTTGTGAGATCTGTCAGATTTAGGGTGGTCTTCCTTCAATCTTTTTGCCTACTTACTTCCATTTCTTATGCTGAAATTAGTTTTTGTTAGCCTTGGGACTCTGTGCACTTTAACCAGTGCTAAAGTGCATGGGATTACCCCCTCAAACATGGTAAAATTGGCTTATCCCCAATTGGCATTGTTCATTTATTTATAAGTCCCCAATAAAGTGCAGTACATGTGCCTAGGTCGTGTAAATTAAATTCTACTAGTAGGTCTGAAGCATTGAGTGTGCCACCCACTTAAGCTCCCCTTTAAATATGTCCCAGGCCTACCTTTGTAGAGCCAGGCCTAAACCTTCAATTTGTATACATATGCCACCACTAGGGTAAGACCTGGAGAGCCCAGCAGGCAGGGTGCATTAAATTTATGAGGTACTTTTAGGTTTTTACATGTCCTGGTAGTGAAAACTCTTAAATTAGTTTTTCATTACTGCAAGGCCTATCTCACCCATAGTATAAAATTGGAGTTACCTTATTACATTTTAGTGTAATTTCCACATAGGAAGAGATAATCCCTTCAAGTTTCTTTTCTCAGGAATCACAATTTACAATCCTAACTTATGGTGAAGTCTGAATTTAAATTGCAATTCTGAAAATGCCTCTTTTAGAAAGTTTGCTTTTTCTTGCCTTATCCATTTGATGTCTGCAGTCTGTCTCTGATCATGACTGGGTGTAGTTGGCAGTTGGGCTTTAAGTTCTTCCGAGACAGACACACACAATGGGGAGTTAGGTGTGACTGAATGGGCCATCACTGGCAGTATTGGAGCGAGGCGCTGGGCACAGTCCCACTTACACTTCAATAGGCTTGTCCTGCATACACAAAAGGGGCCTGACAATCTTGCATTGTCACTTCAGCCAGCTTGGAGCCAGGGCAGAGGAGGCAGGACATTCCATGCACTTCAAAGCCACTATCTAGAATCTTCTCCCAACTTCCAGAACTGGGGCACCTTTGTGTAAAAGAAGGACCTCAGACAACACCACTTCCACACATTTCTGGACCTGTGGGTACTCTGCCAGGAAGAAGGACTGCTGTGCCACTGAAAGGACTGCCATTCTGCTGGACTGCTACTCTGTAGAAGCTGCTGCCTTGCAGTGCTGCCCTGCTGCCCTCAGAGACATAACAGGCTCCTCATAACTCCTGGACCCATCTTTAATGAATTCCTAGCCCCCAGAAGGTGCCGCTCAGGTCCTGGACCCTTGAAGTCACTCTTAAGTTTGAGGTTTTGGGCTCTTCATTACTGCAAAGTGGCCCATTTGTAAGAGAAACATGCTACTCGCCCCTAAAAACAGGGCAAGCTGCCACCATCCTCTCTCTTTGCACAGCAGCATCAACTGTTAATGAGGGACAACCAGCATGAATCACCAGCTCACCTGTCTGCAACGCCTGGCCTCCTCCTCACACTGCACTGATCACTACCCGTAACTCTCTCCTTGCTCCTTGTGACCCTCTCCAACATGAACAGGACTCTTGCCACAAAATTTGAGAAGGTAAACCTTTAGCTGGACTAATCTGGGACTGCATCCAACCCTCACTCCATCACAGTCAGCTTGAACTTTTGACTTGACCGTGTCCAGTGCAACCAAATAGCCGCACTTGGTGCTTTATGATTTTAGGCACTACATTGTGGTTTATTCTTTAGAAATTCATACCTCTGGTCCTACGACTGGATTTTTGACATTTTGGTCTTGTTTCATTTATGTGATTAAGCTCTATTTTACTAATTTTATGTGCAATACTTTGAGTGTGGTGATTTCATTGTTTTATCGTTTGAAGTGTGCACATATAGTTTACACATTGGCTCTAAGTTGGACCTGAATGCTAAGTGCCAAGCTACCAGGGGGTGAGCACAGGTTAATTTGGGGTTTGCTTGTGCCATATCCTGACTAGAATTGTGGTTACTGTTTGACCAGTGTTCTCACCCCAGTCAGTGAGAATCGCAGTTTCTAACCACATCTGTGGGAGATTTATACAGAAAGTCATCTCGAGCAGAGCTGGGGTTCCCTCCTGGCCTCTGAACTTTCCCATTCCCTACAATCCAGAGGAGGCCACTCTGTAGTCACTCAAACCTGGCCGGGCCAGGATCAGGTGCTAGATGCCTGTGTCAGTTGCATCCTCTGAGATGTAGGGTCCAGGCAAACCATTGGTCTTCTCCTAAGTACCCTGATACCATGGACAACTCTAGTAGCTCAGCTATTGAATGAAGGTATGGGCAGGCTCTGTGACAGTGTTCCTTCTAGGAAGAGGCCATGGTTCGGGCTAGTGCCACATATGATTTGCATACTCCACTGTTCACCTAAGGAAACTTTCTTATGACTTTCACTTCCTCTCAATAGTTTGATCAACTCAGGGCTCTGTGTGTACAAAAGGCAAACATGAGTTTATGATATACATGCAATCGGAATCCATTGCTCACGGGAAATAATTGCAATCTCCAATCCTGACCACAAATGGTGTTCATCAGGTTACTTCCCCTGATGGCAAAGGTCTGAATTGTCCAGAGTAAAAACCATGCAAACCCACATCACTAATGGCATCAGAGACCTGTTGATGCTCAGGCTTGTGTGGTAGAATACCACTTGCCCCTCTAAGAAGTTGAACAACTGCTAGAGGTCACAACACTAATTAGCATTTAGGAGTCATGTTTGCTATCATAATATGATTTCCCAGAAGCAACTTGGTGAGTCATGTAAATAAAATAACTAGATTACTAGCCAACGTCCTTTATGGCCAAACTACAATGGTATATGATCATCTTCAAACCTCTGACCTTCTTTCTTGATTAATAAACATAGTCTCTGCAAATTCTTACACTTTGGTTTGCCATGGACCTGTTAAAAAATGTTACCTCTAGTGGCACATTACAAATATCCCCTGCCCTCACTCTTAATCATGGTGACAGTTCTGAAAATCAATGAAATAGAGCTCTAGAGTCCTACTGCATTATTACTAGCTAAAGTATTCAGCTGATCAGACTGCTTTAAACATACATTTTTTAAGAATACACATTGGACGCCGGTGCACTTGTCCTAGAGCATCAAATCGTCACCAAGAAGCTTGCATTGGCACAAACAGTAGCTTTCCTCATAACTGATGGCCAACTTGATTCCAATATCCAACTATGATCTTTTTAATTGTAGTAGCTTTAATATACACACTGGGAGCTAGAATTAATGCAGCTGCTGATACCAACCTTGCTGGCCAATGGATCCTTAGTGAAGGATTTAAAATCTGCAGCAAAAGAGTCCTGAACTGTATCTCAAAAAAATCCTGTACATATATTTATGATTTGCATGCCTCCTGCCTTCCATGTATGTGGTAGCCATTTCTCAGTCTCCTTTACTGGAGGCAAACCTTGATTCCTTGTTATCCATGATTACCATGGTAGATACAGAAATTACCATTGAAAGGTGATAGGACATGAATGTATTGTCGCTGTCACAGGGACATGCAATCAGATGAAGGTTATCTAGACTGGAGTTTGCACCAGAGGCTTCACCTGTGTACAGCACGCTAATGTCACAGAACCAATTGGATGGCATCTAGAAGCAGGTAAGAGCAGCTCCATGTAAATCTAATACACATCAACATGTTTGAGGGAATCATTGCTGGAAAGTCAAGAGTCTTTTCTTGCTTACAATGCCACTCTCTAACAGATCCCTGCTCGTGGACTACGGATGACATGTAATCCACAAGCAGGGATCCAAACTGACACCAGGTAATATGAAATAAATGTGTAATTACAGCCAGAGTTTGAGTTTTGCAGGAAATTCCTGGTACAAAAAGGTAATGGAATCACCAAGAGTACCTAGACTCCCTTGAATGTCTACGTTTCAGAATTGTCTGGGTTTGTTAAGTTTGCCTGTGTGGTGGTGGAGCCTGGGCACAAATTGTGAAGCTACCCACTTTGCCAAAAGTATTGATTTTTCATGGGGGAGCATTTGGTGTCCTGATGTTTCGTTTTGGGCCCTATTGTGTGGTAGGCACCATACTAACCCACATAATTGGGATACCTCTTTTATTGGAACAAGTGTGGGAAAGGTGGATGACAGTAATTTAGTGGTTCCCTTCATAACCCAGAACAGTCTTCACAGTAATTTTAAGAAAATGTGTGAGATAAGATAAATATATAAGTTTGCAGGGCATTCTTCATAAGAAAATATAGTGGGATCCATGCAAGTCAGACCACCTTACACTTCCCAGAGTGTTCAGTTCTCATAAGTGCCTGAATTCGGTAGGTTTCTCTTGGTGGCAGCTGAACTTTGGCCTACATTTTGCATCTACCCACATAGCCAAAAACGTTAGACCGGGACAATTTTATGTCTCTTCATTGTGTTTTTGGACCTATTGTGTCAAAAGCGCTTGGTCCAGCCACAAAAGTAGGACACTATTTTGTTTGAGAAAAGGGTGGGAATGAAGAATAGTTTAACATTTGCTATTACCAACTGGATTTTCTTCCATCTTTAGCTTCCAAATGTAAGCCTCTTTGCAAGAAAGAAAACATTTTGCTGAATTCTCTCTGAAATACATGATAGTATGGATGAACCAAAATTAAAAGTTGTACAACTAAACACTGTTAATAAACTCCGTATATTTTGCACATTTCAAGAGTGCAAACGTTTCCTTCATGATCAATTTTCATTTATTAAGTTTTTCAATATGAATTGCTGCATGCTCAATACACAATGGAAAATCATTATAAGCTGTAGCTCACTTGTTGGCTTAGGGTACCACTTGTTTTAGGACAATCAACAAACACAATATATAGTAACTGGGTCTGGTTAATGTTACTTTTGTAAATTGGCTACTGGGGCAAAAAAGGACACATGAAAACAAAGGCACCAATTGCTTGTTTTTTCTCAACAATATATTAAGTTAAAGTAACCATGAGAAATCTGCACAAATGATCCCTAGAGTCAGGGAGCTGGAAGGATGAAGCCGGGGCCAAGGAACTATGTGCAGTTCTCTGTAAGCCAGACCGCCCACAGTGCAACAGCACCCAGCAGTGCTTCCTTTAAAAATTTTAAGGTTCTCCTGCAGCGCAGGAGAGTCAAGTCGCCAGAAGGAGGCAGCCATGGGCCAATAAACTACCAGCACCAGCAGTCCTCTGTAAGCGGGACCTCCCACAGTGCAGCCTCACCCAGAGGCACTTCCTTTAAAAACTTCAAAGTGCTTCCATGGCGTTGGGGAGTCAAGGAGCTGGAATGAGGTGACGTTGGCCAAGGAACTACCAGCAGTCATCTGTAAGAGAGACTGCCCACAGTGCTGCCACGCCTGGAGGCTCTTCATTTAAAAACATTAAGGTGCTCCTGCAGCGCACACGAGTCAAAGAGCCAGAAGGAGGAAGTGGGGGGCAAGGAACTACCAGCAACAGCTGTCCTTTGTAAGTCGGACCGACCACAGTGAAGGTGCTTCCTTTAAGAACATTATGGTTCTCCCACAGCACACAAGAGTTGAGGAGTGGGACGGAGGTAGTAGGGGGCCAAAAAATTACCAGCACCCTAAACCCTATGTAAGAGGTGCTTCTTTTAAAAATATTTTGGTACTCCTGCAGCACGGGAAAGTCAAGGAGCCGGAAGGTGGCAGCTGGGGGCAATGAACTATCAGCACCAGCCATCCTCTGTAAGAGGGACTGCCCACAGTGCATCTGTGCCCAGAGGTGTTTCCTTTAAAAGCAATAAGGTGAAGTGGCTAGGGGGGACTCTGTCACAATAATGTGCTGTGATATATCTGTTGTTGACACAGCTCCTATAGGGCTAACCCGTCACCAACTGATTTGAAAATTACAGCAAATGATGTCTCTGACTTTGCGGACATCTCTGCCCTTGCTGAACCCCCTGTTAAAAAGAAGAAATGCAGGAGTAAGCACGTGGCCCCAGGCCAAAAGGAGCAGATGTGAGTTTGGATGCTGGTGCGTCCACCTGAGCTATAATAGCCACTGACATGCTTTGCACCAAGTTTGAAAATCAGTTAAAAGAACTGATAACAACGCTATTAGTCCGTCTTGATAGAATTGAGGGAAGGTTATCTTATCTCCCAAGATATAGCAGGTGTGACTGCAGCTGTGGCACACTCCTGAGTCCATCTCTACTCTGTCTCAAGCTCTTAGTTCTACTGAGGGGGATACCAGCGGGGAACCTGTCAGGCCATGGTAGCTTAAGACTCACAGGAGATGCCAGAATGGTCCAGTCTCACTCTGCCGGTGACACCAAATGTGCTGTTGCTCTTGCAGGGGAATAGGGAGGTGGAATATCGTGTCCAGCATGTCAATGTACCCCCTAATCGGAGAATTGAGCAACACACTTTGGCCGCAGAGCTGCACCCACTAAACCCCCAGACGATGCTTAAAGTGTAGCAGGGTTGTCTTACCATGCTACATCGCCCCCTAACTCGGCACTGCTAGTAGGGATTCTAACAGGTGCACCCCTTTTAAAATTAGGCATGAGGGAATCTATGCCCAAACTTATGTGTAAGGTTAAACACTGGTGTTATAACACACTAGAGAATGAGCCCTCTCTGCCATGGCAAAAGAGTAGGTTGGGTTGGGTGCAAAGGGAAAAACATTGAAGTAATTATGTGGTGGTTAACCTGAGGCATCCCATGTTCACTAAAGACCTGCTTTTTGGTAGATTAATTACTCACAAAATGGCCACTGCACTACTTTTACCTTTAGTCACCCCTTATTTTGATGAGAAAAGGGTGCCTTCATTGAGTTTGCACACAAGAATAGGGGGAGTTGAGCTGAGTAGGCCTATTCCCCAAGAGAATAGGTTTGCGCCGCTGTGTGGACTAGACAATATTGATTGACACAATTTATCCCTTGGAAGTTCCTCCTTGCTCAGTGTTGAGAGGAGGCAGGGTAAGAGTAATCCTTCAACTCAGGCCTCATCAGGACAGAAGTCCATCTTTAAAATAAAGTCTTGGAATATTGCCGGACTGATAGCCAGGACTGATAAGGTCCTTTTTTGGAATATTGCCGGACTGATGAGGTAAGGTGTTTCAAAGCCCTAAACAGGCAGCATATTGTGGCCATGCAGGAAATGTGGGATACATGAAATTCCTTCCATTTGGATGGATTTTCCTCATTCTTTAAGGCAGCAACACCTTCACAATCTGCAAGAGAAAAAGGCGGCTTCCTTACTTTAGTCTCCCTGAGAACTCCCCTTCTGGTTGAGACAGGCTTTAACACCCTGTTGGTGGTTGAGCTGGTCTTTAAGAATGCCCGTCTCTGTTGCTGGCAAACTTTTATAATTCTTTTGCTCAAGGAGAACTGAGGGAACACCTAGGCTGTTTAAAATGTTTTTTTGGAAGGCTACAAGGAAAAAGAGATCTCAGTATTCTTTGTTATTATTTTAGGTGACTTTAACACCCATTTGTGCCAACGGTGTTGTGCTATGTATGATGGGTTTGCTGGTAACATCCCCCATAGTAGGCATCTTAAACATACTGCACAGGGTGACATGTTGGAAGATATTATAGTGACTAGTAATTTGTATTGCATTGACCAGAGTCTGTCATTCCACCATTGATTCATCATTGCATTGACCCCTTTGGCTTTTCAAGCCAAGCGTATGAGGATTGAATGGAATAACTTCAGCGACCATTAATTTCTAATCTTAGATCTGGAATGGGGGATGGAACCAGTAGCAACCCAAGTGACAGGTCCCTCAAATTTAGAAATCATTCCCAAGGATCAGACATGGAGACTGAAATGGCACTGGGTGATCACGGAAACCTTGCCAGAGAACCTGTATTCTGCTAATGACCCTGATATTACCTCATATTTAGATGAATCCATGCAGGAGGATGAGGTTCTGCTGTCCTTGAACAGGTTACGTGTGCAAATATCATCAGATCAGGAATAGAAAACGAGGTGGAGATAAGTGGTTTGATGGTAATTGCTCAAAAGCTCATAGAAACCTTCTGTCAGTCCTGAAACAAACCCCAAGGAAAGCAAATACAACACAGGATCGTATAAAGCGAGCAAACTAGCTTTTGCAAGTCATAAACAAGAAAGCAAAGATCACACTTGGTATGAGCTTCTGCAACCTTTTGTGACCTTCACAGCATTTGGGAAATTGTGAATAGACCGTTTTTTGCAGGTTCTGGGAATACTACAATAGATTGTCCCATCACCCCAGATAGATGGGTTTTGCATTTACAGCAGATGTGCGGCAGGGTGAGGGTAGAGGAATGCAACACTGTCTGGGAGACTGAAAAAAATCATCTCACCATGACAATTACTGAAGGGAAGGTATGTAAGGCCATTGTAGCTATGGTAGGGGGTAAGGCCAGGGATTCATCTTTGCTGCTTTGATAATAATTTTGCACCTAAAGTATGTATTGGCATTACAAGATTTAAATTCTTTCAACTCAAACAGTATAAAGGAGAGTCTGTAGATGACTATGGGGCATATTTATACTCTGTTTGTGCCGGAATTGCGTTGTTTTTTTTTACGCAATTCAGACGCAAAACTAACTCCATATTTATATTTTGGCGTTAGACGCGTCTAGCGCCAAAGTCCATGGAGTTTGCGTCATTTTTTAGCGTGGACACCTACTTTGCGTTAATGATATGCAAGGTAGGCGTTCCCGCCTAAAAAATTGACTCCGAGGCATGTGCGCCGTATTTACACTCCCAGGCAAAATTCACGCCCGGGAGTGGGCGGGTCCAAAAAAATGACGTACGGCCGCTTTTGCGCCGTTTTTTAGCGCCTGGTCAGGGCTGGCGTTAAGGGACCTGTGGGCTCGGAAGGAGCCCAGAGGTGCCCTCCCAAGCCCCCAGGGACACCCCCTGCCACCCTTGCCCACCCCAGGAGGACACCCAAGGCTGGAGGGACCCATCCCAGGGACATTAAGGTAAGTTCAGGTAAGTATTTTATATTTATTTTTTTGTGGCATAGGGGGGCCTGATTTGTGCCCCCCTACATGCCACTATGTCCAATGACCATGCCCAGGGGACATGAGTCCCCTGGGCATGGCCATTAGGCAAGGGGGCATGACTCCTGTCTTTGCTAAGACAGGAGTCATTTCAATGGGGGTTGGGAGTCGAAAAAAATGGGGCAAATCGGGTTGAGGCGAAAAATTTGCCTCAGCCTGACTTGCCCCATTTTTTGGCGCCCAAGCTCCATATCCCCCTACGCCGGCGCTGCCTGGTGTACGTCGTTTTTTTTCACGCACACCAGGCAGCGCCGGCGGCTAACGCCGGCTAACATCTTTGAATAAATACGGCGCCCGCATGGCGCTTCAGAATGGCGTTAGCCGGCGCTAATTTTTTTGGCGCAAAACTGCGTTAGCGCAGTTTTGCGTCAAAAAGTATAAATATGGCCCTATGTGTCAGAATTTAAAAACATTAGCGATTGACTGTAAATTTGGGACCTTTTAAGGAATCAACTGGCTATGTATAATAACAACTCTACTATACAAGATTCGTTATGGATTAATCGTGATTCTCCACTAGAGGAAGTGTTAGCAATTGTTCCTCAAGCAGCAATTTCAGACAGATGTGCTACAGAATTGAAACAACTGGATAAAGAATTAGACTGCGTTTGTAAAGGCACAAGTCGTAATACAACAAAGGAGAAAAAGGGGGTATTAAGAAGAATGTTAAGGATAAAAAGCCAACAAAAGATAGAAGATGTTAGCATTGTGGTAGCAAGGATCATCTAGCATATTGCAAAAACTGCCCTGCAATAAAACAAAAGTGCAGCAACTGTGGCATAATAGGTCATTTTGCTAAAGTGTATAAGAAACAGAAAACTAGTGTTAAATGTATTCATGAAATTAATAGTCCAAATGAGAGTGATGTTGAGGAGGGAATGAGTTAAATGGACAATGTAAAAAGTTCACAAGCAAAGTTTGTTCTAAACATTGAAAAAAGCAGAACCAAGAACAAACCTATTTGTGATATAGAGGGAGTCAATTTGTTGCAAAAATGTGCTTATAGTTATTACCATCAGACATAAATCCTGAGAGGTACACTGTTGAAAAAATTGACATTTTCTGATTTAGGTTGCTGACATTTGTTTTCAAAGGCAGGCACTCAAGAGGTAAACTGTATGTATCTAAAAAATCAAGGAAATCTACACATTGTCCTAGATCCAAATGAAGCTGAAAAGGTGTTAGTTGTAGACAAAGAAAACTCGATGGGCAACACTCTAGCGAACAGTTTCCAAAAGTATTCAACAAACAATTGGGAATGCTAAAGGATTTTGAGCATAAGGTTGTGCGTAATAGTAATGCTTCCCCTAAAATACACACGATGAGGATGATTCGTATGATGACAAGAGAAGAAATGTTGAGGGAGTTGGATAAACTAAGGGAAATGGATGTGATTGAACAAATAGAAAGCTCAAAATGAACTTCTCTGGTTACAGTGGTGCAGAAAGGTATTGGAAACATCCGCCTTTGTGTGGATTTACAACATTGGAACAAAAAATTGTTATTGATATTTTCCCCTTCTTAAAATCACAGAGATGGTGTCATCCTTAAAGGGAGCTAAGTGGTCTCCACTATAGACTTATCAGCCGCATATCATCAAATTTCTCTTACGCCTAAATCCAGGAAACTAACAGCGTATACATCATTTGGTTGCTTTCAATTTAAGTGAATGCCATTTGTTCTAGCATATGCTGCTGCCATTTCCCAATGTCTAATACATAAACTTTTTGGGAAGGAGAGTGGAGTCATGATATCCTGGTACTTGGGAAGAAGAGAAATAAAAAGCAGGAGAATGGACATCTTGATTAAGGAGACTCTTCCTATCCGAGTCAACAGCAGAACTCTCCATCTGTCTAAAAGTGCTTGTACTTTTGCTAGCATCCTAACATAACTACGGTTGAACAAATGACCATAATCCGTTGTGACATAAAATCCCAAATACCTAATAGGTTCGGATGAATTAGTTGCTGATGCAAAGCGTACAGAAGATTCTCTACTTCTGCATTAAATAGAAGAACCTCTGTTTTGTTTTCATTAATCCTATATCGCCCTTTTGAGTATACTCATTATTCTTATCCAGTACTCTTTGAACATTGTCGATCTCTGGATTTAAGTATAAAATGATGTCATCAGCAAAACACTTAATTTTAGCCATATCTGCTAGAGGTGACATGATTTCCTTCGAGCTCCGTATTATCTGGGCGAGAGGCTCAATAAAAAACGCAAAACATATAAGGGAGAGAGAACATCACTGTCTAGTACCTCTTTTAATCTGAATTGTGGCTCTAACCTTTGAGTTGATAAACATTCTGGCCTGGGCACCCTGATGCAACCGCCTTATCATTGAAGTAAATTGCGAAGGGAAACCAAATTTGGTAAGGCTGCATACCAAGGCTCCCCAATAGACTAGGTCGAAAGCTTTCTCTGCATCTAGCATTATCATTACTGCAGAAATTATGTTGACCGAGAAGTACTCGATGCCTGTATCAAAAAGTTTGCATTGGATGTCATCAACCTGCTGGCTACAAAACCATTCTGATCCTTATGTATTAATTGTTGTGCCACTGTTGTAATCCTAATAGCCCAGACCTTTGTTAAGACTTTATAATCCACATTCAGCAGGCTAATTGGACGATATGCATCAGGTTTCAGTGGATTTCTATCTTTTTCTTTTAAACTGACTATTGTTGATTCTTTAAACATTGAAGGTATTTCTGCTACCTCGAGTATTGCATTGCATAATTCGTCTAAAACGGTTCAAGCTCTTCACAGAGAGTTTTATAAAATTCGATTGGGAAGCCATCTCCACCTCCAGCTTTTGCACTTGGCATTCTCTGAATAGCTTCCTTACTCTCAGATGACATAATATTATGCGCTATATTGTTTTGATAGAAGTTCTAGAATAACATGAGATTAATACTCGAGCTATTTCCTTGTCCTCGTTAACAATTGTACTAGTCTCGGGATCCTGAATTTGATGGATTGTCTGCTTTTAGTTATTTATGTGCCTGGTCGAAGCCAAATGATTACCTATCTGTTGACTTCCTTTATAACCCTGCTGCTGATTAGCCCTCAAGCTAGTTACTTCTACGAGGAAAAAAAATTCTTTAAGCTTAGCCTTTGCTTGATTGAGTTTATTCCTTGTCGCTTCCTGCTCTCCTGCTTTCATACACTCACCTGTCACCTTGTCTATTGCCATCTGAAGTTTTTTGAAATTTGAATCTCTTATTGTCGTGTCTGCGATACTTTAAAATAAATAATTTGACCCCTGGCTGTAGCTTTAAATGCTTCCTACTCATTGAACAGAGATGCAGAATTCCGATTGAGCTGGAAGAACTCCTCTATGAATTTCTTCATGCCTGTGACCCACTGCTGATTAGCAAGCAAAGATCAATCAAGCTGCCACCTGGGTCCCTCTTTGTTAGCCACCTCAAGTTCTATTATCATCATGACCACTGAATGATCGGAAAAAGCGTTCGCCCAAATATACGAAACTATCTTCTTCAATGAACAAGATATTTTTTTAAAAAATCTATCAGGGAGGCAGTTTTTTAAAGATGTGAAAAGCAAGTATACTGAGTGGTTTTAGGGTGTTCTTCTCGCCAGGGATCTATTACCTGAAAATCAGTTTTTATTATATTCAGAAGTCTTTTAGTTTTAGGTTTTAACTTTCTTTTCAACCGATTACAGGTATCTAGTATTATATCTTGAATATAATTATAATTCCCTCCAATAATAAAAAGGGCCCGTGGTACTCATTGCTGTATTATAAAGTTGCATTAATGGCTTTACGTCATCCATAACTGTCCCACAGTTGTTTACCTGATTAACTTGAACTCCTGATTGTAAGACTTTGATCCAGATCCACCTCCCCTTGGGGTCTCTAATAACCTCTTTTATGATCCAACCTACTCTGTTACTGAGATATATTGCCACACCTCTGACTGCCAACCTAGGTGAAACGAATAAGGCTGCTGAATACTGTTTTGGAATATATATCTTGGGGCTATTACTCTTTAAATGAGTTTCTTGGAAGTAAAGAACACCAGGATTAAATGATGTCAACCATTTTAGCATTGCCCTATATTTCTGTCGATTTGAAATGCCATTCTCATTACAGGAAACATCCTTAAGCTTGGCCATACTTGTTGATTAGTTTGTTAATACACCTTCTCCCGCTGTACCTATTGTGTGTTACTTCTTGGAAAAAACAGAATTTTCTCAACCTTTAAATCCCCCATGTGTGTCCCCTTACCCCCACCCTGAGGCCACCCCATCCCTCTCCTTCATCCCTGAGTGCTCTGTCCTTGAGGCCCTCCTGCCTAGGGGCTCTCAGAGCGCTACCCTCCCTTGGTCCCCCAAAGAAAGCCCTCCCAGTCTCTCATAACCCTCCTTCCCCTCTTTCCCCTACTATGGTGCCATGACATTGCACCTAGTCATCAGTAGCGCCAGAGGGTAAACAACATATGGAAACCAAGTGTGCTGTGCTGTGTGCAGTACAGTGAAAAAAAAAGGAGGGAAAGATTTTCCGTGGAGCTCATCTTGTTATATACTACCCTCTTCAGCCCACTCCCTCACCATTACTTATTGATTGTTTAGCTGCACCCACTGCATGAACTATATTTGAGCTGCCTTTCTAAAAGACTTTTATCTTTGTTTGTTCTTTAAGCCCGGCCGGAGCTCTTGCTTTTTGAAATGCTGGAATCATTTCCTTTAGTTCCCTCCTCCTACGTGCAGCAGCAACTGACATGTCTGAAAACGTTCTAAAAGTGTAGTCTACAGGAATATGATGTACTCTATTCTTAATTGCCTGATGTAGGATGCATTCTTCAATACGATAATCACCAAAGTTCACCAGTATTGTTCAAGGGCATTTAGCATTAAGTTGCTGAACTGCCGGTACACGATGAACTCGCATAATAGAGAGATCCTGATGACTGTCTGCTAATTCCATGAGTACATGTTGTTTAAGAAGGCCTGTAATCAATTATATAACAGTCTGGCTGTTCTTGTGACCTTCTGGCACTCCCGTGAATCTTAAATTTGATCTGCGTTCCCGATTCTCCTCATCGTCCATTCTTATCTGTAATTGCAGGAGATCCACTTGGCATTCAGAGATTGCAGGCGCAAGGTGGAGTCGTCCATCTTCCAAATCTGAGATTCGTTGTTCTACCTCCCTAATACGGGAATTAAGTTGCTGAATATTGGCATTTATCAAATTTAGCTGTGCCACTGTTTTGTGATTCACTTCCGTTTTTCAGAGACTTTCACTCATTTAATATTTGAAGTAGTAGGGGTTGAGAATGAGTAGAGCCTCCTCCCTCAGCTTGTATGTCATGCTCCTCCTGTGATTGTGAATCTTCCCGCTGTCTTGCCTGCGCCTGCTTACCGGTCCTCGTTTCCACATGTCGCTCAGAGCTCATAGAGGGGCTTATGGAGATACTGGTGGTGCTTGCCTCCCTAACTGTACTTGTATCTGAGCCGTGCTGAACGGAAGGAGAGAAAATATCTTCTACAGGGACTAAAGTATGGCTGGGGGGCAGAGATCCCAAAAAAGTCTCCTTTGACCCCCTGCGAGCCCCACTACTGAATAGTGGGTAAAGTTGCTTAGGGGTGCCGTCACTCTCCTGAAACTCGCCATTTTCAAATATCCGCCTTCTCCCCGGCTTCGGCTGTTTACCCAAATCAAGATTATCGGATTTCTCCTGCAACCCTTGCTATTTGTCTGGTGTCCTGATGAGCCCCCTTTCTAATGCAACATTATCACATGGATAAGACTGGGCTAGGTCTATCCAGCTAGGAATCAGAGCCAGGCAGGATGTAGAACCATTAATCACCATCTGTTGTAGGACACTAGTATTCGTGTTTAACTCAGCGTTCACCATTTTATCTGAAGGAACTGGATGCTTATTTTCCATATTCCTCGTAGATCTGAGAGTCTTTAGTGACGAGCGGCCCTTGCTCTGTAGATCTCGGGGAGAATGCAGCACACCAGTACTTGAGAACCCCCTTTTGAATAGTCAGAGACACCTGGGGGAGCCACAAGCAGCTCCTGTGACTACACTGGCTTCTTCTGTGACTCCCCCCATACTTCAACTGCCTAGCAGGGAGACCTAGTGTCCCTTCCCACTAGGGGATGTATACTTATCTGTATTAGCAGTTTTTCCTTGCTTTTCCTTTTGCCTTCTCTTTCTTCCCCTCTCTCCCTCCTGCTGCTTTTTGAGGCGGAGGAGGGGGGGTGGGTTTCTGTATATCCCTTATGGGCACTCCTGGAGAAGACCTCCTCCACCTTCTCACCTTATCCTGCGGCCCCTATGCCTTGTAGCTTAATGTCTTCACTTGGTTGCGAGTATGAAATGTTAGTTTTTTTTTCTCCCTTTTCCTTTCCCTTCTTCCTTCCCCTTCTCTTTCCCTTTCTTTTTCTTTCCTTCCTTCTCTCCTCTTTCTTCCTTCTTTCCCTGCTGGCTTCCTTTCTCTTTGTTTTTCTTCTTTCCTCTCCTCCTTCCCCCTTTTTTTCTCTTTATTCTCTTCCTTCCTTGCTTCTTTGGCTCCACAAGCATTTTTCCTCTTCTTTTTCCTCTTCATTTGGGGGGGGGGGAGGGCAGTACCCCTAGCTCACCAAGCATCATGACTAGGAGGGATCCATTTCTCCTGTGGACTGTTCTTGCCGTATTCTGCTTCACCCTCCACCCGCCCAACACCCACCTCTCCCCCGGTACCTCCGTGCGGAGTGTGCGCATGTTGATGGCGTGTTGCAGGTGATAGAAATCAATGCCGGCTCAGAGCCGTAGCCAGATGTGCCAATTCTGCCAGAGAAAATAGCAAGTTTACAGAACTCGAACAGCGTTTCGGCCTTGCTCACGGTTTCCCCTCAGTGCTGACTGACGTCTCAGCTGCGGAGCACGACGGGCGGTCCTACACGGCCATCCGCCGAAACCTTCCTTGATAAATCTTATTAGTGAAGCCCGGTTCCCCATCAATAAGGATGAAGTATGATTATTCTTAGGAATAGCAGAGTATTGGGCCAAATTCATTCCTAATTTTGCCGACAAAGTGTACAACATCAAGCAATCACTTAAAAAGGATGTAAAATTTGAGTGGATTCTAATTGTGAGGCAGAGTTTTGTGGAACAAAAAATGAAATGAACGAGAAAGTACCTGCGTTTGGCAGCTTTGATCCTAAGTGGGACTGTATTTTGACTACAGATGCTAGCAACAAAGGTCTAGGGGCAGTGTTGGCACAGCTAGACTTAAAAGGCAAAGAAAAAATAATTTAGTTTGAGTCCATGTCTTTGTCACCCAGTGAAGATAAGTACCCCATTATATAAAAAGAGGCACTGGCATGTGCATGGACATCACAACATTTCTGTGTTTTTGTATGGGGTAAACTTGTTACCATCATACAAATCCTTAGTCAAATTACGAACCGCAGAGGGTAGTGTGTCAGCTTCAGCTAGAATAGCAAGATTATCTCTGAGAATAAAATACTTTGTTTACTGGATAAGATTGCATTAGTGCATGACTCAGGTAAACCTTGTTTAAAAAAAAGCTTTGGAAGAGGAACAGAAAAAGTGCAAGGTTTTGCAAAAAGTAGATGAATACATGTATAAGGTTGGCCAAAAAATAGAGTTTTTTGGAGCATGTTAGACATTTTGGAAAGTAAGGTCAGACTTATCCTTAGATAAGTATTTGTTTTTTAGGGGAGGTAAAAGCATTTCCCCAAGCGATGAACGAGAAACAATTTTAGAACTATGGTGGTCATTACAACCCTGGCGGACGGTGTTAAAGCTGCGGAAATATCACAAACAGGCCGGTGGACAAAAAAAGGGAATTATGACCCTGGCGGAAACCGCCAACAAAGACAGCCACTTTAACACTTCGCCCGCCACAGCGGTACAGACAAGCAGCGCGGCGGTCACCGCCAACAGACAGGCGGGAGACAATGTACCGCCCGCAGTATTACAACCCGCCAATCCGCCACCTTTTCCAGGGCGGATCCACTGTGGATAAAAACACGGCGGAAACAGCTTTTGCTATGGGAAGACGCTAACCTGAACATATCCCACGAGGAACGAGGACTCCATAGAGCCGGAACTCCAAATACTCCCTGCCCTTGTGTTTCTGCTCCTCTATGACCAACAGCTACGTAGGCGCCGAAGACAACTGTGAGTACTGCACCTACGACATGGGGTAGGCAAAAGTTAGGGGGACACCCACCAAACACCCCCGCCCCCACCCTCGCATATTACAACATACACACCAATGCATTCACAAAAAATCACAGTAACAACCCACAATCCCCCCGGAAGAATGAAAACACAACGCAAAAATCGGTCAAACAATGTAATGTGCCAATATACATGTCATACAAAAATATACAGATATATATTTGAAAATCAGTCATAATTATATACAATACGAGAAGTAGTGCAGATATGTACATAACAATGTCCGTGCACCATCAGTCCAAAAATGCATGGGCGAGGCCCACAAACGATACCTGACCACAATCAGAGAGAACACTGCCGGGGCATCAGATAGAAATACTACAGGCACCTCAGTGGGAAGGGAAGGGGGGGCACCTCAGCCGGATGACTGCAAAGCCAGATCCACGATGGGGCTCCATGCCCATTTATGCCATCCTGGGGAGTGCAAAGCCACAGTCTCTCAAGTCTCTACAGTGGGTGGTTTGCCCACTGTGCCATCCTGGGGAGTGCAAAGCCACAGTCTCTCAAGTCTATACAGTGGGTGGTTTGCCCACTGTGCCATCCTGGGGAGTGCAAAGCCACAGTCTCTCAAGTCTATACAGTGGGTGGTTTGCCCACTGTGCCATCCTGGGGAGTGCAAAGTCGCAGTCTCTCAAGTTGATGCAGGTCTCTACTGGTACTGGGGGGGACTGGTGCCCAGACTGGATGAGTCTCCCTGTGAAAGGTCATGTCCTGTCACTGTCCCAGCTGCACATGGGATAAGGATGCCTGATGTGGCGGTCCATTCATATCTACCCGGTGCTTGCCCTGTTCATCGGTGCTTTGACATGGCGGTCTTTGCCCTGTTCAGCAGTGCTTTGACTTGGCGGTTCAGGACTGTTCAGCGGTGCTTTGCCATGGCGGTCTTTGCCCTGTTTAGCGGTGCTTTGACATGGCGGTTCAGGACTGTTCAGCGGTGCTTTGCCATGGCGGTTCAGGACTGTTCAGCGGTGATTTGCCATGGCGGTCTTTGCCCTGTTCAGCGGGGCTTTGACATGGCGGTTCAGGACTGTTCAGCGGTGCTTTGCCATGGCAGTCTTTGCCCTGTTCAGCGGTGCTTTGACATGGCGGTTCAGGACTGTTCAGCGGTGCTTTGCCATGGCAGTCTTTGCCCTGTTTAGCGGTGCTTTGACATGGAGGTTCAGGACTGTTCAGTGGTGCTTTGCCATGGCGGTTCAGGACTGTTCAGCGGTGCTTTGCCATGGCGGTCTTTGCCCTGTTCAGCGGTACTTTGACATGGCGGATCAGGACTGTTCAGCGGTGCTTTGCCATGGCGGTCTTTGCCCTGTTCAGTGGTGCTTTGACATGGCGGTTCTGATAAGGACATTGGTGTGTGGCATGACGTTCTCTACACTGGACATTGGTGTGTGGCATGACGTTTTCTACACTGGACATTGGTGTGTGGCATGACGTTCTCTACACTGGACATTGGTGTGAGGCATGACGTTTCATCATTGCCCAGTGGGGCTGTGGTAGCCGGGGCCCTCCAGGGCACTGACTCTGGCGGTGGCGGTGGTCTCCTGACCAGTGACGATACTTGTGCCCTCCTGGGCTGTGACTCTGGCGGTGGTCTCCTGACCAGTGACGATACTTGTGCCCTCCTGGGCTGTGACTCTGGCGGTGGTCTCCTGACCAGTGACGATACTTGGGCCCTCCTGGGCACTGACTCCGGCAGTGGTCTCCTGACCAGTGACGATACTTGGGCCCTCCTGGGCTGTGACTCTGGCGGTGGTCTCTGGACCAGTGGCGATACTTGGGTCCTCCTGAGCTGTGACTCTGGCGGTGGTCTCCTGAACAGTGACGATACTTGGGCCCTCCTGGGCATTGACTCCAGCGGTGGTCTCCTGACCAGTGATGATACTTGGGCCCTCCTGGGCTGTGACTCTGGTGGTGGTCTCTGGACCAGTGATGATACTTGGGCCCTGCTGGGCTGTGACTGTGGCGGTGGTCTCTGGACCAGTGACGATACTTGGGCCCTCCTGGGCTGCGACTCTGGCGGTGGTCTCCTGACCAGTGACGATACTTCGGCCCTCCTGGGCTGTGACTCTGGCGGTGGTCTCCTGACCAGTGACAATACTTGGGCTCTCCTGGGCTGTGACTCTGGCGGTGGTCTCTGGACCAGTGATGACGGTGCTGGCGGTTGTGTCTCGACTGCCAGAAATGATGGCGCACTTCTCCGCCGTGACACTCACAACAGGCTGGGCAGACTTCCTCTGGCCCTTCCCCACCTTTGGTGGAGTCACAGCTGACTCTCCAATCCCCTTGGAACCCATGTCGGTTGTTTTCCCACCAGGAGTCTTAACAGGGTCCCGTCGTCCACTCTCCAATTTTAGAGCCTTTACAGGGGGTGGGCTGCCAGTGCCTTGGCTCCGGGTCTTACTGCCTGCCCTGGTGGACGGTGCACTCCACAAACCTTGAACAGGCACCACTGGTATTGGAGGCTTTTTGGCTGAGGCGCTACGACGGGACTGATGAATTTGAGGGGGGGTGGGGGCAAAAAGGTCAACTTTACAGAGGGACAGTTTCTGACGAACACGGGGATAGGTAGCTGGAGGGGGTCTGGGAGTGGAGGAAGAGGAGGTGGTTGTCGGAGGTGTCACTTTAGCTGTTTTGGGTGCAGGTGCAGGTACTGGAGGCTGTCGTGAGGTGGATGGATGTTGGGTGAGTGATTGCCGGCGTTTGTGTACTTTGGGAGGGGGTGTCACAGACACACTGGGAGAGGACACAGGGGACGTGTAAATGGCAGTGGAGGTGGTGAGTGCAGGTGAGCGGCATGTGGTGCTGGGTGTCCTGGTGCGATTCATGGTGCCTGTAGATGTGGTGCATGCAGGTGTGTGTGTAGACGAGACTGGGAGGGAGGAGGGAGGAGGGAGAAGAGGAGGAGGGGGACACACTGGAGGCAGTGGATGTTGCTGTGTCTGTATGTGGGTGAGGCTTGCGTGAGTGCCTGTGGTGTGTGTGGTGCCTATGTTTGCTTGAGCTACTTGTGTGTGTTGACTTGTGTGCATGCTGGTCTGTAGGTGTGCTTGGGATGGGCTGGGATACAGGAGATTGGGTTTGGGTGGAGGAAGTTGGAGGGGGGAGGCTAGACACAGGGACAATGGCTGCCATCAGTGCTGAGGCCAGAGATTGCAGGGTTCACTGAAGGACAGCCTGACCAGAATGAATGCCCTCTAGGAATGCATTACAGTGTTGCAACTCTCGTTCTACACCCTGAATGGCATTCATGATGGAGGACTGCCGAACAGTGAGTGACCTGAGGAGGTCAATGGCCTCCTCACTGAGGGCAGCAGGGGTGACTGGGGCAGGGCCTGAGGTGCCTGGGGCGAAGGTGATGCCCACCCTCCTGGGTGAGCTGGCACAGGGCGAATGCTGAGGGGCTGCTGGGAGGGCGGGGCTGGTAGGGGAGGTGGCGGCTGTACCTGTAGAGGTGGGGGGCACAGATGGTGCCACCACCACAAGGGAGCCCACATCGTTGAACGAGTCCGTGTCGCTGCTTGGTGATCCGGTGGCAGACGTGAAGCTCCCCCAGCCCTCCGTCCCACTGGTGCATTCAGAGTCCGTGGTGTGGCCCTCCATGGCCATGTGGGATGCAGCTCCCTCGTGCTCCGGTGCCACTGTACCTCCGCCTGTTGATGCTGATGTATAAAAGGACAGGGAGAGCAGAAAAAGGGGGGGGAGACAGAAGAAAGCGAGTTTTAGTGCCTGGCATACAGTAGGAGGCTGGACTGGCTTGTAGTGAGTACCAAGGGGTACTTACACCTTGCACCAGGCCCAGGTGTAGTGCTTCTGCTCTTAACTAGTTTTTAGCACTTACATAACACACCAGAAATGCACTTCTGAGTTCAAAGAAGACTTTTATTATTCAATTTTTATGAATGCGAATTATTAGCTTTCAAGCACACGTTAATCAAACAAAATATATCAGTTTGCAGTATACACAGCTGGTTATATTTATAAGATATTGAATGCAAAGCAAAACAAATATTTCACCGTGTGGGAAACTATTTACAGCTTCATCTTTCTAGGGTCTGCAAGCTGATGACTCCCTGTCAGCTGCGAGAAAGAGATTTATCTACCCACACGGGATGCTGGCAACTGGTGCCAAGCTCCAGCACGAAGTCAGGCAGATTCTAATCTGAATCTCTGCAGCCTGTGACATTCGTTACAAAGGTGTGCCCCCTCCTCTCAGACTCGGGAAAACTGAGCAAGCCTTTGGAGACTGGCCAGGTCTCCGAGACTACTCCTCCTCCCAAGCTCAAGCGGAGAAAAACAACCAATGTACCCTCTCTTATCAGGTCTAGTCTACTGTGAGAAAAACATCTTGGTTCATCTTGTGCAAAAACACAGCTTGGAAAAATACAGCTTGGATTCTCAACTGCAATGTCTAACTCCACGTTAAAGGCAATGGGCAGCTAACCTAAATATCAAATGCAATGTCTAGTGTCATGTCAAAGCCAATAGGCAGCTGAGCTGGATACAAAATGCAATGTCTAATATCATGTCAAAGCCAATAAGCAGCTGAGCTGAATATAGAATGTAATATATAATATCATGTCAAAGCCAATAGGCAGAATATCTAATAGCATGTCAAAGCCAATAGGCAGCTAAACTGGATACAGCATGTCAAAGCCAATAGGCAGAATACAGAATGTAATGGCTAATGCAATGTCAAAGCCAATAGGCGGCTCAACTAAACAAAACATACAATGTGCTACTGGTGAACATTGAGCAACTAATATGCGTAGTGGTGAAACACAAAGTCATTGGTCAAACAAAACTAATCAAATGGCAGAACACCAGGTATCCCTTATTAGTGTAGAGGGGTGTCTAGCAGCTTAGGCTGATAGAAAAGGTAGCTTAGAAGAGCAGCTTAGGCTGAACTAGGAGACGAGTGAAGCTCCTACAGTACCACTAGTGTCATATGCACAATATCATAAGAAAACACAATATACAGATATACTAAAAATAAAGGTACTTAATTTTTATGACAATATGTCAAAAGTATCTCAGTGAGTACCCTCAGTATGAGGATAGCAAATATACACAAGATATATGTACACAATACCAAAATATGCAGTAATAGCAATAGAAAACAGTGCAAACAATGTATAGTCACAATAGAATGCAATGGGGGCACATAGGGATAGGGGCAACACAAACCATATACTCTAGAAGTGGAATGCGAACCACGAATGGACCCCAAACCTATGTGACCTTGTAGAGGGTCGCTGGGACTGTAAGAAAACAGTGAGGGTTAGAAAAATAGCCCACCCCAAGACCCTGAAAAGTGGGTGCAAAGTGCACCTAAGTTCCCCAAAGAGCTCAGAAGTCGTGATAGGGGAATTCTGCCAGAAACAACAACTCCAGCAATGCAACAACAATAGATTTCCTGACGAGAGTACCTGTGGAATAAGGGGACCAAGTCCAAGAGTCACGATCAAGTCGGGAGTGGGCAGATGCCCAGGAAATGCCAGCTGTGGGTGCAAAGAAGCTGCCACCGGATGGTAGAAGCTGTGGATTCTGCAAGAACGACAAGGGCTAGAAACTTCCCCTTTGGAGGATGGATGTCCCACGTCGTGAAGAGTCGTGCAGAAGTCTTTCCGTGCAGAAAGACCTCCAACAAGCCTTGCTAGCTGCAAAGGTCACGGTTAGGGTTTTTGGATGCTGCTGTGGCCCAGGAGGGACCAGGATATCGCCAATTGCGTGAGGAGAGAGAGGGGGCGTCCAGCAAGACAAAGAGCCCACTCAGAAGCAAGCAGCACCCGCAGAAGTGCCAGAACAGGCACTACAAAGTGGAGTGAACCAGAGCTCACCCGAAGTTGCACAAGAGGGTCCCACGAAGCCGGAGGACAACTCAGGAGGTCGTGCAATGCAGGTTAGAGTGCCGGGGACCCAGTCTTGGCTGTGCACAAAGGAAATCTTTGAAGAGTGCACAGGAGCCGGAGTAGCTGCAAAACACGTGGTTCCCAGCAATGCAGTCTAGCGTGGGGAGGCAAGGACTTACCTACACCAAACTTGGACTGAAGAGTCACTGGACTGTTGGAGTCACTTGGACAGAGTTGCTGAGTTCAAGGGACCTCGCTTGTCGTTCTGAGAGGAGACCCAGAGGACCGGTGATGCAGTTCTTTGGTGCCAGCGGTTGCAGGGGGAAGATTCCGTCGACCCACAGGAGATTTCTTCGGAGCTTCTAGTGCAGAGAGGAGGCAGACTACCCCCACAGCATGCACCACCAGGGAAACAGTCGAGAAGACGACAGGATCAGCGTTACAAGGTTGCAGTAGTCGTCTTTGCTACTTTGTTGCAGTTTTGCAGGCTTCCAGCAGCGCGGTCAGCAGTCGATTCCTTGGCAGAAGGTGAAGAGAGAGATGCAGAGGAACTCTGATGAGCTCTTGCATTCGTTATCTAAAGAATTCCCCAAAGCAGAGACCCTAAATAGCCAGAAAAGGAGGTTTGGCTACCTAGGAGAGAGGATAGGCTAGCAACACCTGAAGGAGCCTATCAGAAGGAGTCTCTGACGTTTCCAAGATGGCAGAGGTCTGGGGCACACTGGAGGAGCTCTGGGCACCTCCCAGGGGAGGTGCAGGTCAGGGGAGTGGTCACTCCCCTTTCCTTTGTCCAGTTTCACGCCAGAGCAGGGCTGGGGCATCCCTGAACCGGTGTAGACTGGCTTATGCAGAAATGGCCACCATCTGTGCCCATGAAAGCATTTCCAGAGGCTGGGGGAGGCTACTCCTCCCCTGCCTTAACACCTTTTTCCAAAGGGAGAGGGTGTAACACCCTCTCTCTGAGGAAGTCCTTTGTTCTGCCTTCCTGGGCCAAGCCTGGCTGGACCCCAGGAGGGCAGAAACCTGTCTGTGGGGTTGGCAGCAGCAGCAGCTGCAGTGAAACCCCTGAAAAGGCAGTTTGGCAGTACCCGGGTCTGTGCTAGAGACCCGGGGAATCATGGGATTGTCTCCCCAATACCAGGATGGCATTGGGGGGGCAATTACATGATCTTAGACATGTTACATGGCCATGTTCGGAGTTACCATTGTGAAGCTACACATAGGTAGTGACCTATGTGTAGTGCACGCGTGTAATGGTGTCCCCGCACTCACAAAGTCCGGGGAATTTGCCCTGAACAATGTGGGAGCACCTTGGCTAGTGCCAGGGTGCCCTCACACTAAGTAACTTAGCACCCAACCTTTACCAGGTAAAGGTTAGACAAATAGGTGACTTATAAGTTACTTTAGTGCAGTGGTAAATGGCTGTGAAATAACGTGGACGTTATTTCACTCAGGCTGCAGTGGCAGGCCTGTGTAAGAATTGTCAGAGCTCCCTATGGGTGGCAAAAGAAATGCTGCAGCCCATAGGTATCTCCTGGAACCCCAATACCCTGGGTACCTCAGTACCATATACTAGGGAATTATAAGGGTGTTCCAGTATGCCAATCTAAATTGGTGAAATTGGTCACTAGCCTGTTAGTGACAATTTGGAATGAAAATGAGAGAGCATAACCACTGAGGTTCTGATTAGCAGAGCCTCAGTGAGACAGTTAGTCATAACACAGGTAACGCTTACAGGGCACACTTATGAGCACTGGGGCCCTTGCTGGCAGGGTCCCAGTGACACATAAAACTAAAACAACATATATACAGTGAAATATGGGGGTAACATGCCAGGCAAGATGGTACTTCCCTACAAATACCGCTACCGTTGGCGAACAAGACAAACGTAGCAGCCCCCTGCATTACGCCGTGCTCCTGCCCTCTGCACATGCAATTTCTGGGATATGGCCTATATGGCAATGGTGGACATCTGCGCACATGGATGCCACAGGGGCAACTATACCTCGACTTGGCACTCTGCTGAGGTGGGGTGGAGTGCCATATGGCCTACATTACGGAGGGGCCTTGCCTACCTGATTCGCCCTGGCCTATGGACACCCACAGCCCACCTCCCCCACCCAGACACCTCCACTGCACGCAAAGTCCGCATAATGAGAGTGTACTCACCCCCTTGTGTCTGCTGTGATGCCCTCAAGCGCCCATCCAACTCCGGGTAGGCCACCAACAGGATCCGGAACATCAGGGGGGGTCATGGTGCGACGGGCACCCCTCCCACGTTGGGAGGCCATCCCCAGCTGAGCCTCCACTGTTTTCTTGCTGCAGCGGCGAATGTCCTCCCATCTCTTACGGAAGTGGGTGCCCCGTCTCTGGTGGGCCCCCAGGGTCCGGACCTCCTTGGCGATGGCACGACAGATGTCCCTCTTGTGGTGGGCGCTGACCTACATGACATGCACAAGGGAAGAGGAACAGTCATTACCAACTGCACCGTCGTTGTGAGTGGCCCCCTCCATACTCTGGCCATTTGGCCCATTCATTCACATGCATTAATGTTCTATGAACTCTGCCCCCTTCCCTCTTCCAACCAGCCCTCTCCACCCAGGCCTAGCCCATACAACGTGCTCCCTGTGTACTAACCTGTTGGTCTGGATGACCGTAGAGTAGCGTGTACTGGGGAAGGACCCCGTCTACCAGTTTCTCCAACTCCTGTGCAGTGAAGGCAGGGGCCCTTTCCCCAGACGCAGCAGCCATCGTCGCTTCCAGACCGAGATCACAGCAGCACTTGCAGTATAGGTCCTCTCCTGTCGAAGGTCAGGTATCTAGTGATTGAACAGATTGAAAATGGCGGTGACGTCCGCGGTGGTGCGCATCATCACCACCAGCGCACCTGTTCATTGGCTCCTGGGACCCATAGGGTCCAATGTTAACCAATGCAGCATTGCGCCGCGGTCTACGACCGCCTACCGCGACGGTGGGCAACGGCAGCGCAGTTACCCCACAATCCCATTGTACCACTTTAGAGGTCAGGCAGCCGCCATTTCAGGGGCCCACATGGCTTCATTTACTACTGTGTCACACATAGCTAGGCCTACACTCAACACACATACAGGAAGGGTTTTGTGAGTGGTGTAGTCTTGTGTGTAACTGTGGGTACATACCTGGAGGAATAATGACTGGTTCTTCGCTGTTGTCCTTCGTAGGCACCGTCAGCTGGGACATATGAGAAGATGGCGGAATCCTCCGGTGTACCGACCGCTGGTGGACCTGTTGACAATGGAAGAGAGACATGTCATCGTAACCTACCGGTTTGACCATGCCACAATCCAGGAACTATGTACCTAGTTGGAGCCAGACCTAATGTCACCAGTCCGCATTCCGACTGGAATCCCCCCTGACGTGCAGGTGCTGTCAGTGCTCCATTTCCTTGCAAGTGGCTCTTTTCAGACAACTGTGGCCATGGCATCAGGGATGTCCCAGCCTATGTTTTCCAACGTGTTGTCCAGTGTGTTGTCTGCCCTGCTGAAACACGTAAGGAGATACATCATTTTCCTTCAGGTGGAGGATTTGCCTACAGTGAAAGGTGACTTCTATGCCCTTGGACATATCCCCAACGTCATAGGTGCTAATGATGGGACCCATGTAGCTCTGGTCCCCCCCACAAGAGTGAACAGGTGTACAGGAACCGGAAGAGTTATCATTCCATGAATGTACAGATGGTCTGTTTGGCAGACCAGTACATCTCCCAGGTAAATGCTATGTTCCCTGGCTCAGTGCATGACGCCTACATCCTGCGGAATAGCAGCATCCCTGATATGATGGGTCAACTCCAGAGGCACCGTGTATGGCTATTGGGGGACACTGGTTACCCCAACCTGTCCTGGCTATTGACCCCAGTGAGGAATCCCAGGACCAGGGCAGAGGAACAGTACAATGTGGCCCATGGGCGGACTAGGAGGGTGATCGAACACACCTTCGGCCTCCTGAAGGCCAGGTTCAGGTGCCTCCATATGACAGGTGGATCCCTATTCTACTCACCGAAAAAGGTGTGCGACATCATCATCGCATGCTCCATGCTCCATAATTTGGCTTTGCGACACCAGGTGCCTTTTCTGCAGGAGGATGATCCCGATGACGGTGTTGTAGCAGCTGTGGAGTCTGTGGAGGCTGTGGACAGTGATGAGGATGAAGCTGAGGAAAAAGACAACGACAACAGGGAGTCAGTCATACAGCAATATTTCCAGTGAGACACAGGTGAGAACATTTTCATTTTTAGCATTACATTAACTTTCACACTTCTACCTCTGTCCTGTTTCTCGATTTAAATCACTATTTGGTAACTGAGTTGTACCCTTCCATTACGGTTTCACAGGTATGGTTACCTACGTGTCAACTGCTTGCATCCTTCAAGGGCTTGTGATGTGTGACATAGGTATGTTAGCTTTACAATGGTAAACCCATTATGACATTGTCATTGATAATACATTTTTACTAAATCACAGACTGACTCCAGATTGTTTTGTGTTTCAAGGGTGTTTATTGAAGTGCTCAGAAATGGGAGGGGGTTGTAAAATGAGAATGGGTGATGGTGGAGGAATGTCCATGGCAGAGTCCAGTCTATTAGTCTCACAGGTGCACTGCCCATCTGGGCATAGAAAGTGGAGCTGGGGCAGTTTAAGTATGGACAGGGTAACAAAGTGGGACAGTGGGAGGACAATCAGGGTGGTCTCATTTCCTGGCGGGGGTCTTGCCATCTTGCTCTGTTCTGTTCCTGGATCTCAGGGACCGCTTGCGTGGTGGTTGTCCATCTGCAGGGGGTGGGGTGCTGGTGTGGTGGTCCTGTGGCGGGGCGTCCTGTCCACTAGCGCCGGTGGAGGTGGTGGGCAGTTCATCGTCCTGGCTAGTGTCAGGGGCCCCTTGGAGTGCCACGGTGTCCCTCAAGGTCTGCTGTATGTCCTTCAGCACCCCTACGATGGTGCCCAGGGCGGAGCTCCTCCCTGAACCCCAAATACAGTTCGTCCTGCAGGCCCAGGGTCTCCTGCAACTTGTCCAGGACCGTCGCCATCGTCTCCTGGGAGTGGTGGTATGCTCCCATGATGGAGGATAGGGCCTTGTGGAGAGTGGGTTCCCCTGGCCTGTCCGCCCCCTGTCGCACAGCAGCCCTCCCAGTTCCCCTGTGTTACTGTGCCTCCGTCCCCTGGACCGTGTGCCCACTACCACTGCCCCCAGGTTCCTGTTGTTGTTGGGGTGGTGGGTTACCCTGGGTGCCCTGTAGTGGTGGACACACCGCTGATTGACCTGTCCTGGGTAGGGAGGATTGGGCCCGCTGGTTGGGTGCTGTGCTGGTGTTACCAGAGGGTGGAAGGTTGGTGTTGGGCTGTGCCTGTGCAAGGGGAACCGACTGTCCCGAGGCCCACGATGGTCCGGGCTGGTCATCAGGATCCAGTAGGGCAGAGCTGCTCTCGTGCTTGTGTGGGCCTCTTCTGGGGTGGAGTGGTGTTGTCTGGACCCTCTGGTGTGGTGACGGTCCTTCGGGTTCCTGCAGGGGCATAAGAGCTAGATTATTGCATGTGTGTGTGTAATGGTGTGCAATGGGTGGGTGTTCGTGTACTACAGTGCAAGCATTCCTGTGTGTGGGGTTGTGTGGTGATGGTTGGGGGGGTGTACTGGGTATGTGCAGTGGGCATGCTTTACTGAGGGGTGTCCATGCTTAGTTGTGTCATGCAGGGCTTGGTGTTGGGATGGGTGGTTTGTGTAATGGGTACATTAGTGAGGAGTAGTAGTGATAGGGAAGGGGGTGAGGGAGGGTGTGTGTGATAGCATGCAGGTAGGGTGGGGGATATGATAGTTAAGAATTGACTTACCAGTGTCCCATCCTCCACCGACTCCTGCGAGGCCCTCAGAATGTAAGATGGTCAGGACTTGCTCCTCCCATGTTGTTAGTTGTGGGGGAGGAGGTGGGGGTCCGCCGCCAGTCCGCTGTACCGCGATGTTGTACCTGGAGACCGTTGAACGCACCTTCCCCCGTAGGTCGTTCCACCTCTTCCTGATCTCCTCCCTATTTCTTGGGTGCTGTCCCACTGGGTTGACCCTGTCCACCATTTTGCGCCATAACTCCATCTTCCTGGCTATTGATGTGTGCTGTACCTGTGAGCCAAATAGCTGTGGCTCTACCCGGATGATTTCCTCCACCATGACCCTGAGCTCCTCTTCGGAGAAGCGGGGGTGTCTTTGGTGTGACAAGGGGTGGTGTGGGTGATGTGTGGGGTGGTGTATGTGGTGATGGTTGTGGTGAGTGTAGTGGTGTGTGGTGTTTTGTGCGTGGATGTTGTGTGGGTGATGGTGTTGTGTGCCTCTGTGTAGTGGGGTTGTCTATTCTGTGCTCTCTCTCTGTCGCCTTCGTCTTGAATTTGTGGTCGTAGGGGTTTGTGGGTGATGTGGGTGTGTGTTTTATATTGTATTTGGTGTGTGGGTGTGTTGTTTGTATGTGTGTTAGGTGTGTGTATTTGGAATTGTCCAATGTGGCGGTGTTTTGTATATGTGTGTGTATTTTGAGCGCGGCGGTGTGTACCGCCAATGGAACACCGCGGTTAAAAGACCGCCGCGTGGATTCGTGGGTCGTAATAGCATGGGCGTGTTTCTGTTGGCATGGAGGTGGAGGATTTGTTTCTGCCAGTTTATCACTGACCTTTGGTGTGGCGGTCTTGTGTGGGTGTCTGAATTTCGGCGGATTCCAAGATGTGTGTCATAATAGCTGTGGAGGAATGCCGCCGCCGCGGCGGTATATTGGCGGTCTTCTGCACAGTGGTAAGCGCCTTTTACCGCCAATGTTGTAATGACCCCCTAAGTCATGATGGGCATTTTGGTATTGCAAGGACTAAGGCCCTGATTTAAGAGGGCCTAGTGCCTCCTTGCACGACAGTAGCATCATTTTGTAATGCTAATGTGACCCAATGAGGCCAAATTTCCGACGGCAAATTTACAAAGTAGTGCAATGCATGGATTGAGCCACTTTTTAACCCTTTGCGCCACATGATGCCAGCACTAGGCATGATGTATTGAAGGGGGATGAAAAAATTATGCAAAGAAATCTAAAAGATTTATTTGTGCCATGTTTCTGGGGATTTTAAATGCCTGCTCAGAGCAGGCGTTAAAAGGGGGCACACTATTGGTTACAATAGGTCCCTATGTACTGATCAGAGTTAGTGCCAAAATGTTTCTGCTAACTCTGAACAGTACATCAATAGCATCAAAAATGCTTATGCTATTGACCCCTATACTGTGCCATGGTGTGCCATATTTGAAATACAGAGCACACATGGAGGTGGTAGTGGGGCACTAAGGGGCGAAAGGAAAGTGGCTCAGCAGTGGGAGCAGAGCCACTTTTCTTAAATCTGCCCCTAAATCTGTTGTTAAAGAAGTGTTTTGGTGGCCAGGAGTAGACAATGCGGTAGAAAGGTTCTTTGGAAATTGTAGGGTGTGTACTTCTGCCGATAAGTCCTTACATACACTAAGACCACCCATAAGTGAGTGTATAACTCCCAAACAACCATGGGAATGTGTTGCCATAGATTTATTAGGCCCAGGTGGAGATTTACAGGAATATGTAATTGTGATTTAATGTGATGATGGACTTTTTTCTAAATGGCCTGTGGGTGACATAGCAGAGAATAGATACCATCACAGTTTTGGAATTTCTGGATAAAACCTTTACATCAGACCTATCATCTCAATGCTTCTGATCGACAACGGAGTGCAGGTCATGTCAAATACAGCAAAAACCTACTTTGAAAGAGTAGGAATAAAGCATAAAGCTACTTCATTTTATAATCCCGTTGGAGACGTACAGTGGAAAGATTTGACCGTGTAATCAATGTGTGATACATGGTGCTGTTAGGAAACAGTGCAATCAGAGACTTGCCATTAAGAACGCTGTATGGGCATATACAGTGCCTACAAATAATTCAACAAGTTTGTCTCCTTTTCAAATGATGAGAGCAAGGAAAGCTCAATGTGAATTCACTCCGCCGTGTTTCTTGAACAAGGAGGTGGAACAATTGTCGCTGGACTCAGTAAAAGAAAGATTGCAGGAACAACATACAAAAAAGAAAATGTTACTATGATACTGTTAAAGGAGTTAAACCTGTTCAGATGAAAGTTGGTGGAAGAAATTAATACAAGCGTGAGTTCTAATTGGTGTGAGAACATAATTTAGAGCAGAAATGAACATAATATGCAGAATATGACATCAACAAGGGAAATCGATAATAAATTGTGTATGACGGGTGAAATTGTTGAAGGCAGTCCTAGTGAAAATAAAGGTTTAGTTGAAGATAGTGACAACATGTCCCTTTATGGTATTTTATTACACATCAGGAGTCGTTTTATGCCAATGAGTCTTTTGACCCAGTTGAGAGACACCGTAGGATGAGATAGCTAATCAATATATCAATCAATACATCAATAATATCATCAATATTTATCACAACAATGCATTTCACTTTAGTCAAAGTCATTAATCAATTCGATGACGCTACCATGACCCTTCAGTCATGAATAACCACACTAGTTTAGTAGAATTTTATGAGTTTTATTCCCTTTTAGTTACAATCTAAGAGTAAATGTGTTAACCTCAAAACCAAGAAACATAATAGCATAGTCACAATATGGCAACTTTGATAAGATTTCATTAAGGCGAGAATCACAAACATCAGAACATAACACGGCGTGAACATAGATCAAGTTTAGCAGAGTGTCAATATTGCGTCAGTTTCAACAAAGCATAGTCTCGGTCGTTTGTCTATTTGCGTCAGTTTTGGTGAACACCTGTCCTAACCACTGATTAGCATTCACATGTTGGGCTTCATGCAAAACAATTTAGAACACCAATTTGGAAAACATCTAGCTAAGGTCTCTGTCAAAAGCAAACAGTTGGTACCTAGAAAGGAAAAGCAAACAGACAAATCACAAATGCATTGTCATAAATACCCTCCAAAGATTAGATCAGCGCACAGGTTCAGTCTTTGTCTTCAGGATACCAGTCAAATCGCCATCAGTCAGAATTCAGCTCTGGGGCAAAAAGGGCACTTCCCTCATAAGGAGGTAAAGTGTAGATGGACAAACTAAGGGCAAGGATGGTTTTAATAAAATCTCAAGTCACAAAACAGAGTGACAGAGTTTCTAGATAAAATCAATAGCATTCCCTAACCCACCTTAAATGTCCTCTCTGTGACATGGGATTTTATCCCTTTTTCGTAGTACATTCTCCCAAAATTCTATTGGACACTTGCTATACCCCACTATCTTTAACCTATCGTATAACACATTAGGTAATCCTAATCTTCACCCCATATTGGTTTACAAGTCTTTGATTGGTCTTCGTAATTGACGTCTTCAGAGGTGGCACGTCCGGTGTGACTTCATCCCTTGGTAATTCTTTGCACATCTTTTGGTCAGCAGTTCCATTGTCCTCACCGGTCTGAATGACCTAGTACATTACATTAACCATTAATCTACACTGTTTCAAGTCATTTATAACATTTATTCCATGGGCATAGAAAATATGCTTGTGAACGGATCTAACATGGTTACATTCATCTTCCAAGTTTGAAGAAAAAGAACAAACAGGGTCATGACCCTTGTGAGTCAGCACACTGAAAAATAGAAAAATGCATTTAATATGAGAGTCAGGCAGCTAAGCTCTGGCTCATGCTAACTTAAGGCCTATGGGGTTTTCAATACAGATTTAATAACGCAAATGTTAGTATAAGCTCATTTGAATGTAACTTAAACATTTTGATCATTATTATTAGTTCGCGTATAAATTGGTGGCCACTCTTCGTGGTCACAATTCAAGTGCTCGTTTAAGCAAAATCGCTATTACTATAGTTTCTATGCGGCATCATCACACATTAATTCATAAACATTTCATGTTAATATGGAATATATATGCTACGCTCTCTCAGTCCCTCCTCTGATGACGTTCGTCATCACACAAACCTTTCCCTTTGACCTTTCACCTTAATTTTTCACCTTATGCATAATGCGCATTTCAACATCTAGGGCCTCATTATGACCCTGGCGGGCGGCGGAGGCCGCCCGCCAGGATCCCGCCCTCCAAATTACCGCGCCGCGGTCAAAAGACCGCGGCGGGTATTACGAGTTTTTCCCTGGGCTGGCGGGCGGTTCCAGTAAAACCGCCCGCCAGCCCAGGGGAAAACGACCTTCCCACGAGGATGCCGGCTCGTAATCGAGCCGGCGGAGTGGGAAGGTGCGACGGGTGCTACTGCACCCGTCGCGTATTTCACTGTCTGCAAGGCAGACAGTGAAATACATTTTGGGGCCCTCTTAAGGGGGCCCCTGCCGTGCCCATGCCATTGGCATGGGCACGGCAGGGGCCCCCAGGGGCCCCGCGACCCCCCCCTACCGCCATCCTGTTCATGGCGGCTTTCCCGCCATGAACTGGATGGCGGTAGGGGGGGTCAGAATCCTCATGGCTGCGGAGCGCGCTCCGCAGCCATGGAGGATTCAGATGAGCAGCGGAAAGTCAGCGGGAGACCGCTGACTTTCCGCTTCTGACCGCGGCTGAACCGCCGCGGTCAGAATGCTCATTGGAGCACCGCCAGCCTGTCGGCGGTGCTCCCGTGGTCGGTGGCCCTGGCGGCCACCGGCCGCCAGGGTCAGAATGACCCTCCTTGTCTCTTATGTGAACTCTCCCAAATTTCGTTGAACATTTTCTCCCTTTCACTTTCTTCATTTTTCTTGGTTCTTTTTGTCCATTTTCTTTTAATTTTATCATTAATTTTGCATGCCCCCCCATAATCCTAATAAACAGGCCAGAAGTATTAGTAGACTCCCTAAAGTTTTTGCAAGTACCCCATTCCAAATATTGCTAAACCAGCTCCCTAATCTGGCAATTCCTTTACTAAATTTCTCCCACACTCCAGGTTCCTTCAAATCTTTCAAATCTGTACTATCTCTAGTCAGGTTAGTAAGCATACCTCTAATCTTTTTTCTATTGTCCGGTATAAATGAACAACAATGACGCTCGTTGAGCATCTTGCAGACTCCGCCACTTTTTGCTAAAAGAATGTCTAAAGCAAGCCGATTTTGAACAGTCATAGCTCTTTCTGCAGCGAGTTCAGTATCCATCAGGAGTATAGCCCCTGTAAAATTTGTAAGCTTGTTATCCACAATAGTAGACAACTTTTGAATTTTTATGGAGTTTAAAATAACCCCTACAGAAGGAATTATGGCGGTCATTCCGACCCTGGCGGTCATGGACCGCCAGGGCCCGCGGGAGCACCGCCAACAGGCTGGCGGTGCTCCCAAGGGCATTCTGACCGCGGCGGTACAGCCGCAGTCAGAAACGGAAAACTGGCGGTGTACCGCCAGTTTTCCACTGCCCTGGGGAATCCTCCATGGCGGCGCAGCTTGCTGCGCCGCCATGGGGATTCCGACCCCAATACCGCCATCCTGTTCACCGCCAGGAACAGGATGGCGGTATGGGGTGTCGTGGGGCCCCTGGGGGCCCCTGCAGTGCCCATGCCAATGGCATGGGCACTGTAGGGGCCCCCGTAACAGGGCCCCACCATGATTTTCAGTGTCTGCCATGCAGACACTGAAAATCGCGACGGGTGCAACTGCACCCGTCGCACCCCTTCCACTCCGCCGGCTCCATTCGGAGCCGGCATCCTTGTGGAAGGGTGTTTCCCGCTGGGCTGGCGGGCGGCCTTCTGGCGGTCGCCCGCCAGCCCAGCGGGAAACCCAGAATACCCGCGCCGGACTTGTGACCGCGCAGCGGTATTCTGGAGGCTCCCGCCGGCCCTGCGGAATGACCCCCTATGTCTCCAAATATGTCTCCAACGACAGCAGCCGCTGTCTCTCGTTTTTGTCCAGCATGTTGAAATTCAGACGTTTTAGGTATTTTCTTTAAGTCATCAGTCTGGTAAATCTTTGGGAAAACTATTCCCAAATAACACATCCCATACCATCCCTTAGGAAGACGGTAATAAGCATTAAGTCCACAGATGTAATAGATCCCAGGGATCGCTGGATCCTGTCCATTTAACATGAAAGTCCATTTACTCTGAAACAAAAACACATGTCTGCATTCACTCGCTCCCACAAATAAAGTGTCATGCTCGGATTTTGGCCTATATATACAAAGCCTACCTACATGTAATGCATCTATAGCTAGTTTACCTTGCTTCTTTATTGCGGTGTAAGCATAATCATTGGCATATGTGCGTTTCTCTAGCCCCTTTTCTAATCTTTCCTTCAATGCTTTGCGTCTATCATCGGTGTGATCTAAAAAGCTTTTCTCTACAGGTGTCAATAAGCAGGTCAGATTGTTGCGGTGTGCATAGGCTGTCCCAAATGTAAGCGTTGGCTCAAAGAAGCCTCTATCTATTTTTATACTATGCTCCTCAGCTAACTTGTTCAGAAACTCAATCACAGGCACAAAAGAAAACACTACATCCAGATTTGAATAAAAGTATAGCACATGCTCTTGATTATAGAATCTTGTTAATAGCAAGCTACAGCTTATCCCATAAGTTAGTGGAAGGCTATGATAGGAGACCCCTTCTTGCACTGATGAAGAAATCTTTGTACACACATAACAGTTTTTCGCATCCATGGTCTCAACATACTCATTCAGCAAATGATAGAAGATATTAGTAGAAAGTTCCCCCTTTGAATTAGTTCCCTCATGCAAGTGTTTTGCATCATGTTCAAACTTTTCCCACAGTGTTAATGTTGTAGTCTCAGGTTTTGAAGCAGTGTTAGTTGTTTTCTTATCCAACTACGGCATTCCCACAATCACTCCCACAATTATTATTGCACACACCATACCTATTATAAGACTCAACCAACCACACACCTTACCCTTCTTGTTACTACATCTATTATAAGCCATGTCTGTAAAGAATCAGATAGCAGAATAACAATCAAATTTGAGGACGATATAAATCTTTTTTTTTTCTCTTTTCTTTTTTCTTTTTCTTTGATGCAAAAAGTCTCTTTTTCCCTGCATGTATTTACAACGTTTCACTCATTCCAGGACCCCTTTTGTCAAATCAGGTTTGCAGCTTGTCATAATCAGGTTCTCAAAGTCAAATCAGGTTTTCAATGTCTCATCCGGTAATTTATAAGTCTCTTTTCATAAGTTTTTAACTTTTGATTTTTAACAAAGTCTTTTTCTATAAGTTATTTCAGGTACCGTAGTATTGGCCTGGTACTTCTCGATCAAAACAGAACTCTAAGAATTCTTGTTGCCATTCAGATGTCGTTGCATATGCCCAATCAGGACCTGCGTACCTTCTGTTTGCGGTTCTCTTTCTTTTCAATCTGCGTTCATCTTGCAATTCTCCTTCACTCAGATCCTCTACTCGAGATGTATCGGTCTCTTCTGTTATTGTTTCACCTGGTACGCTTCTTGCTTTTGCAACCTGTCTCTCTGGCCAGTTATCTCCCTTATGCGTCTTCTTCCGATTTGTCTTTTCAGGAAGCTGAACAGCACACTCCTCTTGTAATATGATGTTTTCTCATGATGGACCTGCAACTGGCTCAGGGGATGCCGGAGTACTTTGGTCTCTTTCTATTATTTCCCCTTCTTCTTCTTCTTCTTCTGGATCTGTAACGGGTTCAAGTTCTAACCCGTATCCGTCTATTTCTGGGAGAACCTCTCCTTGATTTAGTTCTCCTGCTGCCTTTACTGAGATAGGCACACTGTCACCTCTCTCAAACTCATTCACTGTTTGAGGGTCTAGGCTGTTCTCAGTGGGCTCTCCTGCAGTTTCAGTTCTCTCTTGGCTGTTTTCTAGCCCTGATACTTCTCTCTCTGTGACTGTTGTGCCGGAAACTTCAAGTTCCTCATCAGTTGGACACGTTACCTTTTTTGTGTGACAGGCATGTATCCAGTTTGGAAAACCTGCACATTTCACAGCAGTGGTCCCTTCCAGCGTGGCTCCAGACACGACTTTCTCACGTGCTTCTTGACAACCACCCAGTCACCGGCTTGTAGGGTGTGACCTGAATCTCCGATCGGTGGCAATGTGTTAGCTTCTACCTGGTGAGAGAAAGAGCTAATCCAATCAGCCAAGCCTTTGCAGTAGTCCAACACCATATCATCCGTGATATTCACTAGAGCATTTGCAGGTACGGCGGGTAACCTCATAGCTCTACCAATCAGGACCTCGTGTGGTGATAGTCCTGTCTTCTTATCAGGGGTGTTCCTCATTGACATCAGCACTAAGGATAATGCATCTGGCCATTTCATATTGGTAGCTGCGCACATCTTTGCCATTCTTGATTTCAAGATGCCATTCATTTGCTCTACTAATCCTGATGCTTCAGGGCGGTAGCTACAGTGCAGTTTCTGTTCAATGTCTAATGCGGCACACAAGAGTTTAATCACCTCATTGTCAAAGTGTCTGCCCCTATCTGATTCTATAGAGACCGGAAACCCAAACCTGGGTATTATTTCCTTAAGCAGCAGCTTTGCAACTGTGAGACTGTCATTTCTACATGTGGGGTAAGCTTCAATTCAGTGATTGAAAACACACACAATCACCAACACGTACTTTAATCCTCCGCATACAGACATTTCAATGAAATCCATTTGCATCTTGCTAAATGGACCACCAGCTCTCCCTATGTGGCTCAAAGTTACCACAGTCCCTTTTCCGGCATTCATCTGTTGACAGATGATGCACCTGTGACAGGTAACCTCTGCGGCATGTCTAAACTTTGGGTTAAACCAATCGATTTTGAATGACCTGATCATTGCATCTCTTCCAAGATGAGCCTGTCCGTGATAGAGCCTTGCGAATTGTGACAGAAGACTTGCAAAACTAATTTCCCTTCCTCTGAGACCCACAAGTCGTCAGCCCTCTGTACACATTGCATTCTTTGCCAGGAGCGTTTTTCCTCTTTGCTAGCACGATCCTGTAGTGTTTTTAGCTCATCTAGGGTATCAACCACCCTTAATGCAAGGTTTAAGCAAGTGTCATTTTCAGTTTGCGGCATCAATTCCCACTGATCTTTAAACGATATACAGTTCAATGCGCAAAACCTTGCGACTTGATCTGCATAACCGTTTCCCATGGACCCAAAGTCTTGTGACTTAACGGGAGCATTGCATTTCACCACGGCAATTTCTAGAGGTAACTGAATCGCATGTAACAAATCCTTAATTTGTTCACCATTTTTCACAGGAGAACCAGAAAAGGCTATGAAACCTCTCTGCGACCACAATTGGCCAAAATCATGTACAATTATAAATCCGTATCTGCTGTCAGTATAGATAGTGACTCTCAGATTTTCAGCTGCGTGGCATGCCTTAGTAAGGGCAATTAGCTCTGCCACTTGTGCGGAATACACTTTCTCAAGCCAGGAAGCTTCGATGATACCATCTATGGTACATACAGCGTAACCAGCTCTCAGCATTCCGACTGAGTCTCTCAAACAGGATCCATCAACAAACATAATACAGTCATTTTTCTTTAACTGTCTATCTTGAATAACAGGTCGTGGCTTGGTACATAGTTCTGTTACCTCAAGTCAATCGTGCTCAACTTCCTCTTCATTATTGACTTCAGTATTCTCAGCAGGAAGTAGAGTTGCCGGGTTTAACACAGTACATCGTTTCAGTGAAACATTAGGTGACCCCAGTATAATTGTCTCATATTTGGTAAGACGAGCATTTGTCATGTGCTGAGTTTTGGTTCGAGTCAACAAAATTTCAACTGAATGCGGATCCATTACTGTTAGGGGGTATCACATTACTATGCCTTCACACTGCGTGAGGCTCTGACCAACTGCTGCAACTGCGCGCAAACAACCCGGTAAGGCTGCTGCGACGGGGTCCAAGGTAGCTGAAAAATATGCTACAGGGCGATTTGCACCTCCATGGACCTGTGACAAGACAGACAAAGAACAAGCATCACGTTCATGACAAAACAGTAGAAAAGGCTTTGTGTAATCAGGCATACCCAAAGCTGGTGCCCTGCACATGCACTCTCTTAATTCCATGAATGACTCAAGCTCTTCCTTGGAGAAAGCTATGGTATGTGGCTCATCCTTGATCTCTTTGCCTGTCAGCTTTATCAATGGTTTTGAGATAATCGAGAAGTTGGGTATCCACTGGCGGCAGTAGCCCACCATTCCCAAAAACATCCTGACATCTCTCTTTGTCGTTGGGGGGTTCATTTGCAAAATGGCTGTTATTCTTTCTTTTGATATTCTCCTGGACCCTCTTTCAATTAAGTGTCCTAAGTATTTCACTTCTTTCTGGCAGTATTGCAGCTTCTTGGGTGACACTTATGTCCATTATTTCCCAAATGATTCAGTAAGGCAATTGTGTCATACTTACAGTTATCCCCTGTCTTGGATGCAATCAGCAAATCATCAATGTACTGCACTAGAGTCAAGTTAAAAGGCAGTTCTAAGGATTCTAAGTCCTTTTTCAATATCTGATTAAAGATGGACGGTGACTCAGAAAACCCTTGAGGAATTCTGCACCAACTGTACACCTTATCCAGGAATTTGAAACTGAACAAAAACTGACTGTCCTCGTGAAGAGGTATTGAAAAGAAGGCCTGTGACAGGTCTACAACGGTGAACCACTCAGCATCTCATGGAACCTGAAACATGATCACTGCTGGATTGGGCACTATAGGGCAACATTTTACCACAATCTTGTTTATTTTCCTCAAATCCTGCACAATTCGGACCTTCCCACAGGGCTTTTTCAGACCCATTATCGGTGAATTACATGGACTGCTCAACACTTCCATCAGGACTCCCTGTTTCACAAAGTCTGCAATTATTTGTGACACTTGAATAAGAACATCTTGTGCCATATGATATTGTGGCACCTGGGGAAACACTGCATTTGGTTTCACTTGTACTTTAACTGGTTCCACTCCTTTTCTCAATCCCACTTCTTTTCCTGTCAAATCCCACACTCTCTCTGTCACCGTTCCCTGTAACTCGGCTGGTAAGTCAATCACTGTAAGCATCGGGAATAGCGTAATTAAATGGTAATCTTCATTTGCAGTTCCTGTCTCTAACTCTGAGAACTGACCATCATTCCCTTCATCATCACTGTTTGTCTGTGCTTTGATTCCATCATTGGAACAGGTAATCAAACATTTTGTCTTGCACAGTAAGTCTCTTCCCAGTAGGGATATCAGACTCGAATCGCAGACTACAAATTTATGCAGTCCCTGGAAGTTGCCGATCTCAACCTGCACTGGATATGTAATCAGATTTGTTAAGTACTGGTTTGCTACTACGACCACCCTTATGGTAAGCCCTGAAAGGGGTAATTTCTGAACCTCTGCACTTCTAGCTGAAGAGCGTGTAGCTCTGGTATCAACCAAGAATGTAACATTGTGACCCATTACCTTTCCCTCTACATAGGGTCCCCTCTGATCTACCTTTAAGGACGCTGCAAGCCTGCACTCTTCACTATCTGAGCTGTCGTCCGACCACTCCTCATTCATTCCATCTTCACCACTCAATGGGAATTGCTATACTGTATTATTTTGACTCATCACCTGACCTGTGACCTGCTGAGGAAGCATCACCTGTTGCTGTCCCATCTGAGCCATTGATAATTGCATTTGCTGTCTAGGTACCATGGGAACCTGCTGTTTTACTTGCATTTGCTGCATGGGCTGTAACCCTTGCATCTGAATCATGTTATTTTGGAAGTTCGAATTTTGATTTCTCAATTTTGGACCTATCACATTTTGCAATGTATCGACATTAGTGCTTTGTTGAACGACAGCATCCTGCACCACATTTGGGCATTCCCGCTTCCAATGTCCCACGCCCCCGCACGCATGACATGGTGACATCCTTTTCATTCCTTGTGCATCATTTTGAACCACAACAGTATTCAAGTCTGGACCGCGATTCACAAAACCTCGACCTCTCGGTTGTGCCTGAAACACACCATTCACTTGTGGTTGCTGCTGTATCATCTGTTGAACTCCATTTCCCTGTATTCTTGCCTGTGCAGCCCTTATCTGCATCACCATCACTTTCTCCTTCAACTTTTTCTGCTTCAGCTCAGTTTCGTCATTACAGTATTTCGCATTCTGCAACACCTCATCAATCGGCTTAGCTTGCCAACAAATCAAATGATTCTTAATCATCGGGCTAACCTCTGGTCTCAGCCCTTCAACAAATCTGAAAACAAGATGGTTCATGTCTTTCGGCTCAATGGTCTCAGTACCACTATAATGTTTGAATGCCTTCAACAACCTCTCATAGTAAGCATGTATTCATTCCTTTACCTCCTGTGAGGTCCGATCGATTTTCTGCCAATCAGTCACCTTCGGCGACACTTTCTGCTTCAAAAACTCAATCACCTTATGATAGTACTTCATCACCTCCTCAGAGGGAGCTCCGGTCACCTTATCCCTTGCCGGCTCCTTCGTCGGCCAGTCTACCCCTCTATTGCACTCAAGCCACAAATCAGGCGGAATGATGATCTCAAACAAGGTATTCAAGTCTTCCCAGAGACACTTTGCAAGCTTCACAAACCTGTCTGTTTGTTGATACCACTCGATCGGTTTCTCCCTCAATCTGGGATAATCATTTGTAAAAGATAGGATGTCTCCTCTGGACCACGGCACATTAATTAAAACTCCACCAGCTGTTTCCCTCATTGGTAGTATTTTTACCGATTCCCTATCGGGTGAAACTTTAGCCTGACTCGACACCGGACTATCACCTTTCTCCTTATCTCTTTTCTTTGCCCATCTGCCTTCCCACTTTTCTAATGCTCCCCAGATCTGCTCACTTTGCAGTATTTCTTTTAAATGTGCTTTCATTTTAGCGGACCTCATATGCTCAAAGTCTTTTGAATCAAAATCTAACCTGTAACTTCTTTTCAAATGTTTAGTGTTCTCAATATCAATGTTGTACTTGTCTGCCAGGTTCGCTAATCTCTGATGTACCTTGCCTACCTCTTTAGTAATCTTAGGGCACAGGTATCTCAATTCTGCTTCTGTGTATGACTCTAATCAGTTTACCCCCATTGTTCCGTCCACCAATTCAGCAGCTTCCACGCCCAGTCTCACAAAGTTCAGGTACTCATCTGTCCCTATCCTTTCCGGTTCCACTGCAGTCACTGGAGTCTTCTGTTAAGCATTTGTCTTTTCTAACCACTCATTCAACTGTTGTACTGTAAAACCTTGCAGTGAAATATTCCCTGCATGCATCATTGGCGATTGTGAAGCGTTCGTACTTATTGTCTGTGGGGTTAACACCCCTAGCCCTGCCTGTCTCATTACTTCCAGTGGTGCTTCAACTGGGCTAAGGTCTATCAAAGACCTTGGTTTCTCAACCGCTTGTTCTCCTGGGGCCATTAATTGAGGGGTTACTATGGACCCTCCTCTTAGCACATCTTGGGCCATTACTCCCTGATCACAAACACCAGGCTTACCTTGTGCATATAATGGCACCGGTGGACCAACAGTAATTGGCAATGATATTTCAGCTGGTGTCTGACCTGGTCCCAAACCTCGTGGAGCAGCGACTCCGAAGGTCTGATTCTCTGAAGCTGGGGCAGGAATTAATGGAGGACCTGCTGCTGGGTTATATCCTGGCATCGGTTGTGGCTGCGGCTGGGGCAGCAATTGTGGAGTTGACTCAATCTGCACTAACCTCGATTTTGTATTTATCGGGTCTAGCGGCACTATCAGATTTGTAGTAGTCTCTAGTATAGGGACGTCTGGATAGATTCTCTGTATCTGCGGTGGAGGTTGGAACTGATCTGCATGTCTGGCACAGTGGGTACACTGACACCATTCTGTATCAAAGCCGTATCACTAGTCTGTACTGTATCAGTAACTCCCTTCTGGTGCGTCTAGTTCCCAGGACCCATACTATTGCTCAGGACATTATCGCTTGCCGCATAAGGTGGCGGGAGATCATGTAATATTCGATCCATGAATTCTTCATCGTCTGAATCATCTTCTTCTTCCCAAGGTCTCTTAGTTTCCTTAGACTTACTAGAGTCTTTGTCTGTTTTACAGGTGGCTTTCTTTCCCTGCGTCTCTTCTCCCTGTGTTATTGCTGGGAACAATTTTAATCCATCAACTATTCCCCGTCTCCACATTTTGCTCTCGTTATCCCACCTAGCTTCTGCATAAGTCTTTTCTGCTCTTTTTATTCTTCTTTGGAATTTCTCTTGTCCCTGTTTAAGAGCCATTAGATCCCAAATCGCTAAAGCCTCATACTGTGCTGGCTTCGGAGGTGGTGTCTGTACGCTTAACATCCACCTCAAATTCTCTAGCACCCTCGTATTGAACGTCCCATGTTCTGGGAACGCCAAAACTCCCTCTTTCTCTGTTAATTTGCGCCACTGTTTCATCCATAAACAAGGCGCAACACCTTTTTCCTCCATAGCTATGTAAGCTGGAGTTCCCCCAGGCGGTGTAGGCTCCCCTTCACTCGCCATAATTTATGCATCTCCTTTCAGAGCACTCTTAAAAGCCTTAACAAAATTCATTTTTAAGTTTTCTCTTATTTGTATTTATTAAGAAAGTGACTTTAATTCCCAGGACTCTCTTCACCCACCTTTCGCAACCTAATGCCCCTCACGGATGGCAGCCAATCCGTGCGTGACCCCTCTCGACAACTGACCTATCTCAGCACGGCACCACTGACGTCACACTCACACACTGCAGCTGACAAAGTCTTGAGGCTCGTCCGCCCCTCACTGGATTCACACCAAACTAATGCAAAAGTTTACTGCGAGCACCTTAACACCAACACAAATCTGCTGGTTTACTACAGGGAGGGTAACACATTCACTTCAGAACTTCACAGAGATTTCACTTGAAGCCTCAGCCGCTACTCACTCCTTCTCAATTCTCGCACCCGCAAGCAGAATTCGACCCTCAAATCCTACTCTCGACTTATCAATGGTTCGTCCTAGTGCACTTTAGAACTTGCCAAATCTCCATCGAAGGTTTCACACATACAATTTGACTCAAACTCGACTTGTCAACCACGCCCGATTGACCTATTAAACCGCACAGATTACAACATAAACCCAAGTGTCTCCCACAATTGTCAATATACTCCGGAGTCTTAGACCACGACGGGTCCGTACATGAACAACCAACCACGTGGATAATTTTGAGCACAAAGCGCCACACTCATATGAAGTACGCCGACTTCCCTACTCTCATACTGCGGAGTACGCCCGCTCCTACTAAAACAACATTTACCTGGCCTAAATACACACAAACTTCACAAATCACCGGCAAAATTGCATAAGCTGAGCAAGCGCAAAACCCTATAGCATACACGCTATGACGCCAAGAACATTCCCAACTCACTTAGGCAGGCTCAGAGATCCCGGGAAACTCATGGTGAATTTAGAAACCCATGATACCTCCAATTTGCATTATCACAGAAAAACAATTTAAACAATGATTCTCCGTCCTAGGGCCAAACCGTCGCTCTGCTACCAGAACTGATAACGCGTCCCTTTATGATATTTTATTACACATCAGGACTCGTTTTAGGCCAATGAATCTTTTGACCCAGTTGAGAGACACCTTAGGACGAGATAGCTAATCAATATATCAATCAATACATCAATAATGTCATCAATATTTATCACAACAATGCATTTCACTTTAGTCAAAGTCATTAATCAATTCGATGACGCTACCATGACCCTTCAGTCATGAATAACCACACCATTTTAGTAGAATTTTATGAGTTTTATTCCCTATTAGTTACAATCTAAGAGTAAATGCGTTAACCTCAAAACCAAGAAACATAATAGCATAGTCACAATATGGCAACTTTGATAAGATTTCATTAAGGCGAGAATCACAAACATCAGAACATAACACAGTGTGAACATAGATCAAGTTTAGCAGAGTATCAATATTGCGTCAGTTTCAACAAAGCATAGTCTCGGTCGTTTGTCTATTTGCGTCAGTTTTGGTGAACACCTGTCCTAACCACTGATTAGCATTCACATGTTGGGCTTCATGCAAAACAATTTAGAACACCAATTTGGAAAACATCTAGCTAAGGTCTCTGTCAAAAGCAAGCTGTTGGTACTTAGAAAGGAAAAGCAAACAGACAAATCACAAATGCAGTGTCATAATTACCCTCCAAGGATTAGATCAGCGCACAGGTTCAGTCTTTGTCTTCAGGACACCAGTCAAATCGCCGTCAGAATTCAGCTCTGGGGCAAAAAGGGCACTTCCCTCATAAGGAGGTAAAGTGTAGATGGACAAACTAAGGGCAAGGATGGTTTTATTCAAATCTCAAATCACCAAACAGAGTGACAGAGTTTCTGGATAAAATCAATAGCATTCCCTAACCCACCTCAAATGTCCTCTCTGTGACATGGGTTTTTATCCCTTTTTCGTAGTACATTCCCCCAAAATTCTAATGGACACTTGCTATACCCCACTATCTTTAACCTATCGTATAACACATTAGGTAATCCTAATCTTCACCCCATATTGGTTTACCAGTCTTTGATTGGTCTTCGTAATTGACGTCTTCAGAGGTGGCACGTCCGGTGTGACTTCATCGCTTGGTAATTCTTTGCACATCTTTTGGTCAGCAGTTCCATTGTCCTCACCGGTCTGAATGACCTTGTACATTACATTAATCTACACTGTTTCAGTTCATTTATAACATTTATTCCATGGGCATAGAAAATATGCTTGTGAACGGATCTAACATGGTTACATTCAGATTCCAAGTTTGAAGAAAAAGAACAAATAGGGTCATGGCCCTTGTGAGTCAGCACACTGAAAAATTGAAAAATGCATTTAATATGAGAGTCGGGCAGATAAGCTCCGGCTCATGCTAACTTAAGGCCTATGGGGTTTTCAATACAGATTTAATAACGCAAATGTTAGTATAAGCTCATTTGAACGTAACATAAACATTTTGATCATTATTATTAGTTCACGTATACATTGGTGGCCACTCTTCTCGGTTACAATTCAAGCGCTCGTTTAAGCAAAATCGCTACTACTGTAGTTTCTATGGGGCATCATCACACATTAATTCATAAACATTTCATGTAAATATGGAATATATATGCTACGCTCTCTCAATAGTACACAGAGAATGGAAAGGAATGAGGAATATTTTGTCATATTGGATGATGGAACGAGGAAAAGGTTATTAGAAAGTTGGCTAAAAGTTTACGTGTTAAGTTGACTAGTGCTATCGGCAAAGGAAACTAGTGTTAGGAAAATTACCTCATTATCCTTTTTACTTTGTTTTCTTCAACAATGAAGTTAAACATTGTGTTCTTTTTTTCTCTCTTGTCTTATTTTTTTGTCAACATACATAAATATTAAAGGGGGATGTGCTATGTTGTACACCTTAGTGCTAGGAATGTTATAAATAGTAGGAATGTTAGGTAGGAATGTTGTGTACAGCAAGAGTCTGATGACATGTTATGATTCTGGAGCCGGGATTCTAGAGTGACTGTTGCTGTGATGCTGGAGCTGAACAAACCTGCTTCTTGTATGTTGTAACCTTCTTAAATGACTTAATCTGACTTTCTTTGTCAGTTTCTTTATTGGATAGTTGAAGCACGACAGAAGAATTCTAGAAAATAACCAACAACAGCATTGCTCTAGGACGGCCAATTCATAATTTCATGGTTATGTCGTTATACTCCACGTAGCACCAGTTTTCATGTGTACATGTTGCCTTGTGACCAAGGTGAAAGTGCAGCAATGCCACTGCATTCTGTGATGTGCTATGTGTCTTCCCAGACTGCCTCTCTCACTATCCTCATAGTGGATGAGTGGCATTGACTCTTAGTTTTGAGAAATGTTTTATTATGAAATGCATTCCCACCTTCCTATAATTCTTCCTATCGAAATATCACTTGCAGGTTTCAAGAAAGAATGATTCACTACAAACAACACAGCCACTCACCTGACCATCCTTGACATCTCATTGCAGCTCTCTATCCACAAGTATTCCCTTATTTTAAAAGCATTCGCTGGCATTACACATTAATTGGGAAATAGTCAGGTATTGAGCACATAAGGGTGACATAAAATGTGAATGCGGGCAGTCGACATACTCAAGCTAGGCTAGTACCTCAACTCAACTAGTACAATAGATCAAACCACAAGCTAATGTGTGTTTAAATACTCAGGGGCATATTTATACTCTGTTTGCGCCGGAATTGCGTCGTTTTTTTTTACGCAAATCCGACGCAAAACTAACTCCATATTTGTACTTTGGCGTTAGACCCGTCTAGCGCCAAAGATCTTGGAGTTTGCGTAATTTTTTAGCGTGGACACCTACCTTGCGTTAATGATATGCAAGGTAGGCGTTCCTGTCTAAAAAATGACTCCGAGGCATGTGCGCCGTATTTACACTCCCGGGCAAAAATGACGGCCGGGAGTGGGCGGGTAAAAAAAAATGACGTCCAGCCGTTTTAGCGTCATTTTTTAACGCCTGGTCAGGGCAGGCGTTAAGGGACCTGTGGGCTCGGAAGGAGCCCAGAGGTGCCCTACCATGCCCCCAGGGACACCCCCTGCCACCCTTGCCCACCCCAGGAGGACACCCAAGGATGGGGGGACCCATCCCAGGGAACTTAAGGTAAGTTCAGGTAAGTGTTTTTAAAAAAATAAAATTGTGGTATAGGGGGGCCTGATTTGTGCCCCCCTACATGCCACTATGCCCAATGACCATGCCCAGGGGACAAAAGTCCCCTGGGCATGGCCATTGGGCAAGGGGGCATGACTCCTGTCTTGGCTAAGACAGGAGTCATTTCAATGGGGGTTGGGAGTCAAAAGAAATGGCGCTAATCGGGTTGAGGCGAAAATTTTGCATCAGCCTGACTTGCCCCATTTTTTGGCGCCCAAGCTCCATTTTCCCCTACGCCGGCGCTGCCTGGTGTAAGTAAATTTTTTTTACGCACACCAGGCAGCTCCGCCGGCTAACGTCATTCCATAAATACGGCGCCCGCATGGCGCTTTGGAATGGCGTTAGCCGGCGTTAAATTTTTTGACGCACAACTGCGTTGGCGCAGTTGTGTGCCAAAAAGTATAAATACGGCCCTAAGTTGTATAAATAATTTATCTTAATTTGTACTGATAGACACATTTAAGGGACGTGATGTTTGAGTCACACAGTGCTGAGGTATAACAAAGATTTAAAAACTTGGGGCCAGACTTAAAAGGCATTAGCACCTTCTTACGCCACATTAGCATCATTTGTTTTCTGCTAATGTGGCGCAACAAGGCAAAAATCGCCACGCCATTAAGACAAAGTGCTGTTTCAGGTCTGTGCACCAGTGAGTGAATAAAAAATAGGAGGACTTGCCTTGGTCCTCGTTCCCAGGGGGTCCTCAAGTTTGGGCATATGTAATTCTCGCGTATTTCTTGCTTTTGTGGTACATTGATTTAGAAGATGAACATGTACAATTTCTTCAACCTGACTATCAAGCCTTGGAAACCATACCTTTTCATGCAAAAGATATTTAGTTGATCATATTTCTCTATGACTGTCATGAGCCAAATCAATTACACCTTTCTGTACCAGGGAAGGTTTACGTACCTTTAGGGGGCGAAACACGTGTCGGCTCCATCCCTGTACGCCATACGGCTTCATCTCTGTACACCTACTGGTGTTGTGTGTTCCATTCATGTATCTCGCAATAAATTCCATTGCATTTACTGGTTTGGCTGGATAGTTTAACTCAAAAGAGAATCTTGATGTGAAGACACAGATTAATTAACTGTTATATGGGCCATCCAATACTTTGTTGCTGATACCAATGTATCATTACTACTATTCATTGAGTTTTTTTGCTGGTCTAATTACATTCTTTATAATCTCTTGGAAAAAATATGCAGGCGAACAAATTCCAAGATTCAGTCTTTTGTAATCAATCAGTCCCAGGTACGTAGAAAATGTTGTTATATATCTTGACTGATACCAATTTCTAATAGATGATATCCTTTGCAGACATCTAATTTAAAAAATGCTGTTGCTCCATTCAAAATGCTAATCATATCATTCAAATGTTGTCCTGGATGTTTCCCCTCTCAATTACTGTATCTGGTATTCTCATAGCGACACAAATCCTGATTTGGTCTGTATTGTAGACTCCCAGGGTGTTGGTCCAATGAAAGGTTCTGTGAGAGCTTGCTGAGGTAATGAGTTTATTTTTTCCTCTACTTTGGTTTGCAAATTAATCTAAACTCCTCTATGCATTTGTGTTACAGGCTTCACTGCTTCATTGATGTGCAAAATGATGGTTTTATCTTTTATGTTCCCAAACCTTCAAAGAACATAGGAAATTCTCCTATTGTAGGGTGTGCCATTGTAATATTGAATGTGATAGCACGTAACACCATCACTTGAGCAATAACACTACTCGGTAAACAATGACCAGGACGTTATCCTTTTAAAATGAGTACTTCCTCTACGGTAGATATATTCCCATAAATCAAATATTCTTAAAATAATCCTAGGCAGGTAACAGGCTTTTAGCTCCCAACTGAAACATCTTCACATTAGAAGAGGTATGTGAAGGTCTTTTTTGCATCCTGCCATATTCAGTGACATACATGATGTTATACTTTGCTCAACTGTCAAGAACAAAGGGAACTTTTTGAGAGCTCACTAATATTTAAGAAGAGGCTCTTTTCTCTATGATTTTTCTCTTAGCAAGTGAATGTGTTCATTTTCTCTTTCTTCAGTCATCATGTATAATCGTTCTGACTGTTCAATATCATCCATAGAATCATTTTCCCAACTCTGCATTTGTTTAATGTGTTTAATGTTACTTCTTGTTTGCCTTTTCTATGTCTTTTCATTGTCTCTCCATTTTAACCTGCAGACACTTGTAAAATGGTTCAATTGTCCACACTATTTACACCGCTGTCCTAATGCTGGACATATGTTTAAGTGAGGAATTTGTAACCTAAATCTATAACCCACCCTTCTAGCTGTATATGGAAATGTTGTTTGATCAGTTTTGTGGTCTTCTCAACCATCTGTCTGACTTGTTCCATCACTTTTATTCAACCCTTTTCCGTGTTAGCTGAATGTTTCTTAGTTTGTGCTGAGGTTCATGCCATCAGAAGAATTGTTTGTAAACCTAATGTTTTTTTTCACAGCAGCATTTTTTCCTAAACTCTTGTGAATTGCATCTTTGAATACTTCTTAGTCTGATTGCTTCTTCATTGTTGAACTTGTCAAATTCCCAAAACATGACAAATTTTCTTAGTCTGGCCATAGATTCATCACTGTTTTTTTTCTTCTTGCTGACAAGCCATGTTGAAAATATATCTTTCAAAATCTAAATTCCTTTGTGGATCAAACCTTTTATTTAAACATTTCATAAGTCCGTTATACGTATTTTTGTCTGGATCCAGGAATGCCAAAATCAGATCTTCAACTTTGTCACCTACCAAGTCAAGTAAAAAATCCTTTACTTGTTCATCAGTGTATCTTTTGCAGTTGCCTTTAGGAAAGCTTCCTCTCCACTTTTCCCATCTCTGAGAAATAGTCTGTTGATCTGTTATGTCAAGAGCTAAAGGTCTCCAGAAAATCATGCTTTCTTCATTTTAAATGTATCAATTAGTGTGTTCAACATTGCTGTTGAGCTTTCACCTTCTTCCAACATATTCTTTGTCATTCTCTCTTTCTATCTCTCTGTATATACAAACTTAAGTAAATATATAATTTATAGATATATTAATTGTTTTACAAATACAATCATTAATTTCTGGGAGTTTTTACTCTATGCCTGACTTTAAAATGGCATCCTTAGTGACCTATTGTAGTGTGCCTTACATTAAGATAACTGTCGAGATTTCTGAGATCTCACATTTTTTGCCTGATTACTCATCTACATCTGCATTCATCTGCATATTGATGGGTCTTCCTAGGGAGGAGGTTAGGAAGGGCTCACACTTACATTTCAAATGGTAGTGACTAGAGTCCACACAAAGGGGCTGATTACCTCCCAGTAGTAGTCTGTAGCCAAGGCTGACCCGAAACTGGGATTTGTGCACTTCACAAGAACGTTTTGTCAGTCATTCCTACATCAAAGGCACTTGTCAATATAATTAGTGAGCCTCTTGACCCACTCAGAGAGTTCACTCCTAGATCATGAAGAAACTCTGCCGGAGTAATGGCTGCTTCACTAGAAGGATTGCCACCTTGCTTTGCATGGCTCTCCCCAGGGACTGCTGCCCTGCTTTGTGAGCCTCCCTGCTGCCTGCTGTCCTCTGCCCATCCCAAGGATCCCTCAAGCCAACTCCAGTGTGACTCCAGGGGTTTCACAGCTTTCCCCTGCCCATGCTGGATGTCTTAAAATTAACACTGTGCTTGTGACCTCAAACTGTTTCTCCATCAGGCCCTCAGGACACATCCTCACTTCATCTGTCATCCTGTGCCCAATACTGCTCCCCCAGCAGGGCTGTGTTCACGTGGCAGAGAAGTGGCACCACCCTTGCTTCACTTTGTGCTTCACACTACGCGGTCCGTGCTCCCCTCCACATGCTACTGAGCACAGCCACTGCACTCACCTGACCGACACCAGCCCAGAGGCTGCATCATGACTCCTCTGGGTGGGGCAGGTCCATAGGATCTGCCAACTCTTCCACTGACTCTGCAAGCAGAATCCTCTACCATTGCTGACAAGGCTGTACATACCCTAGGAGAGGCACAGTCAGCATTGACATAGGCTGAGAAAAGGAGGTGCTCTGGGCCTGCACCAGAAGTGCTACATACTTCATCTGCTAATATTGTGGTACTGTATTCACCCTAATAAAGGCACCCACAGACTTGCCACTCACCAGTTCTCTTTTTTTTAATAACCTTGCTTGACTCGGACAGTGCAATGTCCACATAGAATGTTACCCCAGGACCCACCAGCATTTCTGCTTTCCAAAAGTACTGAAACTATAGGGAAAGCTCAGCTTACTAAATCATTGCTTTGATTACACTTCTTGAATGATTGAAAGTAATAACTCCAAAATGTATTGATTGGCTCTTTTTATTGTTTTAGTCTTGAATTAAATAGATAAATATTGACTATTTGTTTTTAAGTCTGTGTGGAGTCTTTTTGGAGTATTTCACTGGATATGTGTGTTTTGCTCAAATACTTTACACATTGCCTCTTAAATTAGGCCTGACTGCTCTCCGTCGGGCTACAAGAGGGTTAGCACAGGTTGATTTAGTGTGTGTATCTGACTTACCCTGACTAGAGTGGAGGGTTCGCCTGGGCTGAATAAAGCTTGTAGCGAGAGGCAAAGGTCACTTGGTCATGACCAGGCAGTCTAGGACAAAAAAATCTGGTTTCAACTTTCGTTGAAACTAGTGCTGGGGACTACCCTTCCTGCCCTTTGCATGACAAATAATTGATACATAATTGTAAGGTACAAAGCTATTTGAATCAAACTTTAAGTTACAAAGTGTAAAAGGTTGCAAAAATAGTTTGGAAACACTTATTACAGTGTCAGGTCTGAAATAAAAGCATCAAATACAATAGTGATTTTCTTCAGTGCCAAGCAAGTAATAGACAATTGATAGTTTTTAGATAAAACCACAGAATGTGGTTATTATTTTCTTTAGAGTCCCATCATCATAGACAATTCCTTTTTTTTGTTTGTCATTCATGGATACTTTTGCTGTCTACACCTTCTTACCATGGGTAGTTCAAAGTGCACAAGTGCAGGCACAGAATCAAGAAGCGCAGTACCTCACCTTGGAGCACTGGAAAGGGTACCAGGGTTACATGTCCTGATCTCATGGTATGACAATCCAAGTGTCTTCTTGACCAGATGTGGGCCAGCTTTGGCTGTTCCTCCTGATGGCCCTCATCTTCTAGGCAAAGTTCACTTCACCCAAGAGTACATCTAGCTCCCTTCATAGTAGTGTAGGCGCTCTATCATGACAGTGAATCAATGCAACTCTGTTGAGAAGACTGCACAATTTTTTGAGGTTTCTGTTGTCAAAGTTAGCAATGGCATATGGGAGTGAAAACTCTCAAAGTTGTATCTCAGAAGTCTATCTCATTCAACACTGGTGCGGGAACTAACCTGAATTTTCAGTCCTATGTGTACGCTTTGTTTCCTGATAGAGATTGTGGAGTCTACAAGTTCCGGTAGGTCACGTCATTTTGCATACTACTCTCAGGCTGGTCAAGCCACAGTCATCGTCCCCCAGTGTAGGTAGATATCAGGGTGGGCATGGGGACAACTGTCTATGAGACTCAAAACAAAGACAGAAAAGATGAAGGAACTTCTGCTGCTTGCCTACCTGAAAAACTACTGGATATGAAACCTCTGGGGAAAAATGGAGCCCAAGGTTACTTCTACACATCAATAGGGCTCACTGTTCTCCTATCTTCCACATCTAGGAGTCCGGTCCATTTGAGAGGACTTCAACAATTCTTTGTGGGAGCTTTGGAGGAACCCCACAATTCACATTGTTCTCTGGCAGGCTCCTGTTAGCCTGCTTTCTCTGGATCACTTATACACAAGAGATCAAAATTAATTCATTGACTCCAACAGTCATGCACAGAATGTATTCTTCACTCTTGTTGTATTAGACGTGAAAGGGAAAATAAATATATGACATCCATGTCTTATAAGGATCATCTTAAAAGCCTTGGTAGCAGGGGACTGACACACCATTTTAAACAGGAGAGGCCAGTAGGTATCTTTCAGTACATAGCCAAAAGGTATAATGGCCTGTCTTGCAAGTAAATGTCACTGCCACTATTGGAAGCCCTCTAATATTGGTGGGCTTGTGGTAGTCACCATTGGAAAAGAAGGAGTGAACATAATGTGACCATAAAGTCCAAAGACCCCACTATGTGTCTCAATCTATTCAGGTCCTCATAATACATAGCTAGCTGTTGTGGACTTTAAGGCCAAAAAAGACATTGGAGACTCAAAGCAGGGGTTAACATCCAGAAATGTTCATCAGATATTTCCACCCTGCTCAATTGTAATGTTAAGTGTAATGTCACATGTGATGTCACTAATAATGCCATTTTATATGACATCCATGATAGCATCTATAAAGTGAAGATCAGTGCATGGGGGTAGTTATAGTTGCATTGGTCACCATAATTGGCAAATGTATTTTTAAGTTTGTATCATAACCATAAGGCTCTACTTTGATTCTGAAAAAGACCACAATGAAGAACATCTCACTATTACAGGCTGGTGAAACTCCATTATGGCAAAGTCTGTCACAGAATTGGAGGAAATGGGAACAAGAAAGCCCAAGAAAAAGGAGAAATGAAAACAGTACAGAGAAAAAAGTATGGTTTAAAAGTGCAGGAGAATGCATACTGGTACATAGGCAGAGGAGAGGCACTAGACTACATATAGGCTGAACGGTATTTGGCTTTAGATAGGTTCAGAGGAAAGAAGGTAAAGGCATAGGTAGAGGTATTAGGGTAAAAGTAAAGAGAGTGTATCCTGGGTCTATACATGGGTAGAAGTGCTTGACTATAGGTAAGCTAGAGGTTCTTAGGTACAGGAATCAAAAAAGACTTTAGGGTATAGGTGGAGTATATGTACTAGGTACAAGTAGAGGTGTTAGGGTAAGTGTAATGCTAGTAGGCTATGATCATGAGAGTAATATACAAGGGAATATGCAGCTATTAAAATACAGAGGTGTATGCCACCACAATTGTGCCACAATGGAGGATGAAATTATTTGACAGTATTGACTGAATGATGGGGCTGAAAAAGACAAATTATGTGACATAGAATGGTTCAATATGTGGCATTATGTAGGAAAGTACCATCTTTTTGCCATGGTTACCCCCATTTTCTGCCTGATGTCAGTGTTCTTGACTGTGTTCAATAGGATCCTGCTAACCAGGACCCCAGTGATTATGCTCTCTCTCCTCTAAATTGTGTTGTTGCATACTGGTAACCCAGTATTTCACCCACAATTGGCATACTGGTGCCCCCCTTATAAGTCCCTAGTATATGGTATCTAGGTATCCAGGGCATTGGGGTTATTTTGCCACCCATAGGGAGCCCATGCAAAGGCCTCTGCAGGACTGCCATTGTAGGCTACGTAAAAAGGTGCATACACTGCCATTTACACTGCAGCGATTAGGGCATGGTGCAGAGTACCTGTGTGTGAGGGCACCCCTGCGTTAGCAGAAGTGCCCCCATGACCTCCAGAACCATTTTCCTGGACTTCGTGAGTTTACACTACCTATGTCCAGCTACATAATGGGAACTCCGAACATAGGCATGTTTGGTATCAAACATGTTGGAATCATACCTCAATGCTTTTGCAAGCATTGGTTGTATGATTCCATGGACTCTGTGCGCTCCTTAGAGGACCCCCAGTAATGCCATTCCAGCCTTCTGAAGTTTTCCAGACAGCCCAGCTGGTGCCACCTCTCAGACAGGTTTCTGCCCTCCTGTTGCTTGAGCAGCTCCAGCCCAGGAAGGCAGAACAAAGGATTTCCTTTGGGAGAGGGTTGTTACACCCTCTCCTTTAGAAATAGGTGTTACAGGATTGGGAGGGATCACCTCTTCAAGCCGCTGGAAATGCTTTGAAGGGCACATTTCGTGCACTCCTTGTATAATCCAGTCTACACCAGGTCAGGGACTCCCAGTCCCTGCTCTGGCGTGAACCTAGACATAGGAAAGGGGAGTGACCACTTCCCTGTCCATCACCACCTCAGAGCTCCTCCAGAGAGTTCCTGGGTTTTGCTATCTTGGATTCCAAGTTGGCAGGGAACTCCGGGAGCATCTGAGTGGCCAGTGCCAGCAGGTGACATCAGAGCCCTACCCTAATATGTACTTACTTGTTCAGCTGGCCAATCCAATTTCAGGGCTATTTAGTGTCTCTCTCTTGCATGGTTCTTCAGATTTGGATTGCAAGACTCCAGCAGGAATCCTCTGCATCCTCTACTTCACCTTCTCACTGAAAAAACTGCATCTGATCTTCAAATAACTCTACAAACTGTAACAAAGAAGCAAAGATGACTTCTGCAACATTGTATCTTCAGCTCCTGCCAGCAACTGCAACTGTTTACCGGTCGTGCATCCTCAGAGGACAGCCTGTCTTCAGTCTGCACCAGAAGAATGAAGGAATCCCCTTTGGAGTGAGGGAGTCACTCCTGTGCTTCAGCAGGCAACTCTCTGCAATGACGACCAGCTGCGTGGATCCCCTCTCCTGACAAGTGGCATGGATCCTGCATCATGGGTGTTGAACTGAAGTGGTCCTGATGGTCTTGATGTCCTGCTGTCCAACTTTGGTGGAGGTAAGAGCTTTCCTCCCCACGGAAGACAGTACCACCATGCACAGCATGTTTTGCAAGGCTTGTTGACATCCTTCCACAAAGTTCTTTATGCACCATGCCACTCCAGCTCCCAGCACTTAGTCCTGTGACGCACAGCTTCCTGAGTGGTTCTCCGGTGGTTTGGGATCCTTTGTTGTTGTGCTGCGTGTGCCTCCTATGGCACCTTTATTGTCCCCGTGCTGTGGGACTCCTGTGCGCGCTGCCTGGTCTTATGTGGGCTCTCTGAATTTCTAAGTGCCCCTTCTGACTCTCTCTGTCTCCTGGGTAGAGTCCACCAGGTCCCTCCTGGTCCCAGGCAGCACAATTTTCTGCTAACCGTGAGCTTTGCATGTGCCAAGGCTTGGTGGCGGAATCCAGCTATGCCAACCAGACTGCAATCATTCATCCAGCGTGGGACATCACCTGCACCAACCAGGAACCCGCATCTGACTTCTTGGGTGCAGTTTATTTTTGTAACACTGACTATTTTCTTTCATGTGCGTGAGTACTGTGTGACTACAGTGGTATTGCATGAGCTTTGCATGTCTCCTAGATAAGCCTTCACTGCTCAGCTACAGCTACCCCTAGAGAGCCTGGCTTCTAGTCACTACCTACATTTCACTAATAAGTGATCATTGTACTTGGTATAAGGTGTAAGTACTATAGGCACCCACTACAAAACAGGCCAGACTCTTACACAGTGTTTTTCACTTTATATACTAAAAAATATGTGTGTTTGTTATGTTAGAAGGATATAGTTAGGGTATCGGGAGAAGGAATTAAAGTTAGAGGTACAGTGAAAAGCAGAGGTAGGGGGAGATGAGATGTAGAGGTAGGGGGACTAAAGTAGTAGAAATTGGTATTGAATAACTGAATGTATTAGGTTATAGCAAGTGGCATAAGTATTTTTATGTAGAGAACAGCAGAGGTACTATGATATAGTCAGTGGTAGTAGACAACACATGGGATAGAGCTACTTTAGTTAGGTATCAAAGAGCATGAGTAAGGACAGAGGAACAGGTACTGCGTATAGGCAGGCTATATGTGCTAACTTAAAGGGGTAGAAACTATTTTTGATGTGGGAATTGGAATAAAGAGTCTGCAAGATGGGAGGGTTGTGCCCCTGAAAAAAAACAAGACCAAAATGAGAATATAACAATAAAAGGAAAACAAGGGATGTTTGATAACTTAATAAATAGTGTATAGAATTTTTCAACATGATGAACACTTGGCAAAGATTTGGTATCCTGGGAAAGTTATTCTTTAGGACATATTAGAGGAACCATGTTTGCAAAGTAAGAATCTCCAAAACATGCTCCCAGAATCAGATATGAAGAGAAAACAGCAGCCTGCGCCACGTTTGAATTTAAAGTTTAAAATCTGTCCTAAAAATAGTATTCTATAACTTTTCTCAAAACTGGCTATCCCTATGTACCAAACATTAACATGCTGAAGTAGACTGACTATGTTTTGGTTTTGTGTCATTAGTATTCCTAGAATTACTGAAATGATCTACAAAGCACAAGAGGAAAAGCTTACTCTGAGAAAAGGGCTGGTATGATACAGTTGAGCACATGTTTATAGTAAACATTTCAATCATCTTTCAGAGAGAAAAGCCAATCTCTAACAGAATTGTGTAGGATTTACTCAGCATTTATGCATGATAGCATCAGGTTTTCCGAAATTAGACTAACCCACTGCAGGCGGCCAACTTGATGCAGATGACAAATCGTCCTGTGCCTATCATTCCAAGGGAATGCAACCTAAAGCTGTGCTTGTGAATCTCAAGTACTCATGATGCAGCCAAGAACGCTTCCTCAAAGTCCACAAAATCTGCAGCAAAATATTTTCTTTATATTTGTCGTACTGAGGGGAGATGGTCAGATAGCTTTACTTTGAACTGTTTAAGTCCAACAATCAAAGACATTTTCTTAAGTAACATTCTATTTCTTGACAAGTTTGTTGGCCACCTTATATTTGGGCTCAATTAATTTTAGTGTACACGCAACAATAAGGTGCATATTTAAACTTGGCTTGCACCGTATGAGTGCCAAAACGTTTGATGCTAAAATGGCGCACAGATAACTCCATATTTTTATTTTGATGCTAGACCTGTCTATCGTAAAAATATTGGAGCTAGCGCCATGTTTAGGATGCAAGAAACCACCTTGCATCAATGAGATGCAAGGTAGGCGTTTCCGTCCTAAACACAACACTAACCCCCTAGCAGCATATTTATCTCCAATGCAAAAAATGGTGCTAATGAAGGTAGTGGACTGAAAAAATGGCACAAAGTCCGATTAGCGACAAAAATTAATGCCTGGTCAGACGCAAGTGTTAAAAAGAGCCTCACACACCAGCACTCATAGAAAAGACACAGAAGGAGCCTTGGAAACTGCCAGGACAACATGGAAGTGCTACTGCTCCAGCTTGGCACACACCGCAGACGTCTGCAAAGAAAGCAGATTCAACCACCACCACTGCAGCAACCTCAAACCCCACCACAACAACCACAGAGGCAGCGCAGAAGGAGGGTGCAAATTTTCAGACAGCAAATTACATTCTTAGGAACGAGGGAACAAGATGTAGTTCTGATGTACAGACCCAACAGGGGGTCCATTGCATGCCTGCTGCACCTGATAGTGCCACACATGATGGCAAGGCTGCAAACTCCCCATAACATCCCACCCATTACAAAACTCCTCGCTGTCCTCCACATGATGGCATCTGGATCATTCCAGACAACGGGTGCTTTAGTGGCTGGTATCTCCCAGTCATCCTTCTCTATCTGCCTACCAAAGGTCCTGGACACAATACTACGCCTGAGGCCACAATACATTTGCTTCCCAAACACCCAGCAACTGCAGCAGGAGACCAAGCAAGGTTTCCATCAGATAGCTGGGTTTCCACATGTGCTGGGTACAATGGACTGTAACCATGTCCAACTGGTGCCACCTGCAGCAACGGAACACCTCTATAGGAACCGCAAGCACACACAGTCCATCAATGTGCAGGCTATCGTGAACCACTGTGTACTCTTCACTAACATCCTGGTGAAATATTTCGGCAGCGTCCATGATGCATACATCTTTCGCCATTACACCATCAACCAGCGGTTCCAGGAAGGCAAATATAGCAATGGCCTACTCATAGGTAAGTCACCATATCAATTGTATCACACAACACACCAGCCATCAAGGACAAACCAGACAAACTCAACAAGAAATACACATGGGCTGCACCACAGAGATGTACAGGCAACAACACATAAGCCACATGCCACACCAGTCTGCACACATTGCATGTCACAAATGCATGCACGCAATCTAGATATCACAGCAACATCCTGACTGGCAAACCACATGTGGACAGGTGGAGCCAAGCTTCCTTTGCATGCAGAAGCTGCTCACAAATCACTAGAAGTGTCCACAGGTTGACAAATAAATACAGATCACTTACACACATTACACCAAACAAAGAAGCACACAGGTGTGTCAATGGCATAGGCTATGGTCATGTTAAGGAATTCACATGTAGGCACAGTCCCATGTAACTCCTGGTGTGTAAGCCTAAGGCAGAATATAAATCCAATGCTACCCAAGTAGTGCCATAACAAAGTACATATCAGCTACACATACCTGACATACATGTAGTGTACTCATACACCTGTCTGCTGCATTGTGTCCCACATATACATATACAAAAATGTTTGCCTTTGAAGACCATGGGGTTGAATCATGAGAAATGGGGCAGCACGTACTCCAGTGTCATATCACATGTGCCCCTAGTGCCCATTAAGAACACCATGTCTGTTCCAACTACCAGAAAGGCTCCACCATGGGTCTTGTATCTGTGAAAAAAAACACTAACATTCATGGAAGACATAGTCAGATGTGGTAGGTATATAGTGGAAACACCTGACCTTAGATGCACCTTACTAAGGGACCCATGTGAAAAATAGCTGTGCCCTCTCCCAAAGTCAGCACTGTGCATGTGTTGAAAGTGTCTGTCAGAAATCATGTAATAGAAGGCAGGTGAAACGTCTGCAAAAAATTACTTCATCCTATCAATGTGGGACACACACTTATGTACACTTAATGGCTGGCACTACCATCATCTGCCACAAAGGATCACTAGGGCACATTAAATAAGGTAAATGACAGAGTGCAACATTGTGCGAAAATAGTCCAGGCTGCTGACCATCATTTACACAATGCAGGGATGTGCCCAATTTAATAGTCTACAGCACAGCCCTGTGTTTTTTCCAGTGCTTGCACAAAAATTAGCTACCAGCACCAACCTAGGCCTCCTTGCACCACTGTCCAATGATGTCTGAGTTAAGGGCTGTGATTGTTCATGCATGGGAAGGGACACCTTCCAGCACATGAACTACCATATCTGGCAATTACCTCTACTATGTGTGCAGCAGTATGCAGTACACATCAAATTTGCTAAAACACAAGAAGGATTAAAATTACTCCATCTCATTCTGCCTTGCTAATGCCACCCCTTGGGTGAGGTATTGTTGCTGTCTCAGGTTCACAAAAACTCTGAAATCAGAGTCAGCTAGAAAATGTTATGCGTGTTGCTATGGCACACCCACAGCAATACCCATTGCATGCTTCTTCCACTAAAGGGTTCTGTGTGAAGGGGCTGTAGTCACAAGGTGGCATCAAGCAATAAAAAGTTGTATAAGGCCACCTTCAAATATGGGGCAGGGCATAGCAACACTGGGGCGTCTATAAAAGTGATGCTCTGGTGGCATTAGGTGCTCACAATTATGCCCCTAAGTGTCACACTGCATGCATAGTGCAACATGTCAAAAAGGACGGCTCAATCTTGCTTTGTAGGACAACAATGCTGTATGAGTATCTGACACCAATGTGCTGCTAGGAAGAGGTGTGTGCCATCTAAGAATAGTACACTGATCCACATGTGCTGAGTCAGTTCCACAGGCCTGCTGCTTGTCACTGTCATTATGGGGCTGCCCTGCATCATCTCCATCACTGGCATACTACTCACTAACCTGCACCACCAGATGCATCCTTTGACCACTGAGCAAGTGTGTCCTAACAATGGTATACCATGGCAGCAATGGCAGGCCACACACTATTGGCACTACATCCATGATTCCATCCAGTCAATGTGCAGGTAGGTACCTCAACATCACATCAAATATCAGCTATTTTGAAAGTATTTGTGCCATGAGGTGGCACACACAGATTACTTACTTGACAGATAGATAGATGGCATTCCTCAAGACCTTGGAATACCCACACAACCCCAGGGTAGTAGTTTTTTCAATTAACTATGACAATGATGTAGATGTTTACAACATCAGATGCAGGCTGAAATACCATGGGTGTTACAATGAGCCAGGTACTGAGACAACCATTGCATGCCCCTCAGATAGAATAAACATTATCAAGCAGTTCCCTATAGTAATGGAGGTGCTATGCTACCAGCCAGCTGAATGACAATGTCATGTATAAATGGTGCAGTGAAAAGCACTACAGGAGTGTCAGGGACAGTGATAGTTTGTAGGTGTGTGGGTCTACCTTATCTGAGAGTATGTGTGATAGAGTGATCATAGAAGTTGGTCAGTTACTGTGATCTACCTTTAGGATGACTACCTCATTCAGCCTGACAAGTTTACACTGTGCAATGTTGTCCATGTACTGCAACTTGCCTTTTACACTAATCAATGTTTCCATTCATGTCTTGCAGGTGGACCAGCCCCCTTCACCATTGGAGAGGTGGCGCGTATAAAAGACCCTGAAGCATTCAGTAAGTGTCATGTTGTGCGTCCTGTGAGCCAATCCAGGGAATGCTGTGAGTCAGTCAGAGATGTGGAATGCAATGACAGATGTATTTGGTCTGGACCAGCGATCTGATATAATAGGAGGATGGATAGTGACACCATGTATGTTGGAATGTAATGCAATGAGAATGGCTTGCATGCAGTTCACAGGCCAACGTGTGCTGGCATGGAATTGTGTGTAATAGGACTAGTTACGGCTGACCACATATTCATAGCTGTCTACCATTATAGGTCACAGGACAGCTGTACATGTACATAGCATGCCTGTTGACAACCACGTTGTCATAGATCCATTGTCAGCACTGTGTGCCACACTTAGCATACACTTATTAACATGATGGTACAGATGTAGGTTCTATCTGCAGAAGTCACTAGGAGATTATGTATGAAATACACACACCACAGGTACCTAAGCAACCTTCAAATATAATGTGTTTGTAGGATGCAGGGAGCCATCATGTGCTGCACAACAGTCAGAAGTGTACACAATTTGTGGACAACTCCACTCCAGATGGTTGTGGGAAAGGTCTATGATTCTCCCAACCAGGGGCCTTATGTAAGAGCCCCTAGAGCCATTGGAGTATCACTTAACGTGACGCTCCAGTCACGCTGACCTCAGCTTCATATTTACAAGAAATTGTAACACAATTTTTAGTGGCTTTATGCCTTCCTGTAAATATGTGCCCCTCCAATGCAGTGTTCAGCATCAGAGGGGCGTGCATTGGGTGTTGCTGTGGGTGTGCCACAGCAACACCCATTGCATTTTGATGCTGCCTCAGATCTATGAGATTCCATAAACCTGAGTTAGCGTCAAAATGAAACGCCGCCCCCGGGGAATACTTTTACCCTCCTCATTCTTTCCTTTTTCTATGCATGCTCCATTCTGCAGCAAGCATGAAAAGAGCAAAATTGCCAGAAATTATTGTTTATGTGCGGGAAGGGACTCCTCCTAGCATATGAACAATAACAATCCTCAACGCAGACATCCACGCAAGATGGTGCAAGGATGCCTTTGTTGGCACAGACAGATACAGAAAGGGCCAATGCAGGGGACAACACAGGTGTGCACTTTATCCAATTAAATATGGCGTATCCCTGCGTTGCGAAATTTATGGCGCACGGCAAGGAAACTTTTGGCGCTGCATCACGCTCTGTCAATTTCCTATGAATATTGGCCCAGATGTCAGCAGTTTTCACAACATGGTCCTGCCACCATGATAATTATGATTCATGTAGGTCATATCACATATGCCAAGTATGTGAATTGTGTGTTTGTAGCTGGCACCTTGATGATGTATGATATGCATGTGCTAATGACGTAACACCTTTCACAATACAGTTGCAGCACCCAAAGCTGTGCCAATATCACTGTGGACTTAAGGACATCAATACAGCTACCATGTGTGTGCCATTTTACACGTGTAGGACTACATAGCATAGCCCATGGGGATCAGTTATGTAATGTGTTGACAGCTGTGATGTGCAGCTCAGACTTTGCCCAACCGTTGTTCTGTCACCTTCGGAACGGTTTTACATGTGGGCACATAATGGGATATGGGGTGGCCCCTTGTAACATATATTTAGGGCAGATCTTACACCAGGACACATGAATGTAGATTTTCCTGACCTCAGAATAGCAGGTTGCTAGTTAGCAGCCCAACAATGATACAGGCCACACCTTGACTCCAGAGACCTTCTGGGGAATGGCGTTCCTTTCCACATGGTGGTCCCACAATGCAGGCACCAAGGGACAAAGAAGCCAGCACATCAGTGATGCAGGGGGTCCCAGTTCCACCTACACTCTCAACATCAGCACCACCTGTCAACACAAAGTCAAAGGTACAGCCATCAGCAGCCAGTGTACAGACTCAGTTTCAGCTGGACCTCAGGAGGGACTTGAATGCTATCCTCAAGCGACTGGACAAACTGGAGGAGGAATCGGCTGACAACCTGAGAATGTTAAAGTTGATAAAGAAATTTTTTTAAAAAACAGAAAAAAATTACTTTAGTACTATTTGGACTACCTGACAGTTCCTTCCCCTCCCTATTGTGGTTTTGTTAGTTTTGGATTGGGTTTTAGATAGTTCGTATTAGGTTAGTGTAGGGTAGGCATTAGTTAGGTTAAGTATGTTGGGGGCTGGGTTTTCATCATAATGGTTTTATTGGTGGGGGTTGGGTGGGTTAATGTTGGGGTGTCTGTACTTAAGTAATAAAAAAAAAATCTTTGAAAATTCCAAAAAAATGATATTTGGATACTAAATAGGAAAAGTTAGTACATGTGTAATTGTAATGTTGTCCTACTTGCTACTTGTATCTTGTCTCTTTAGGGGCAATGATTAGCGTGTAGTGTTCCATGTGTAAGCTAAGTTTAGATTAGGTTAGATAGATGTGGTTGTTTGATGAGTATAGTTGGTATAGGTTGGCTCAGAATAGGGTAGGTTTTGGTCACTTTTTAGGTTGATGTTTTAATAATAAAACCTCCTTTTTAGCATTAATTTTGTGTCAGTTGCCTTAGTATCTAGGCCAATGGAAACCTTAATGTCTTGAAATCCTTGATTTACCATGTGTTTCCCCTATTTACAAAGGAGCTTTCACTTTGTCTGCAACATCAGGTTTACTGGTCTATGCATTTGCCATCCATTGTACCCACCATTCACAATGTCCATGTGTACTTTGTTTTGGACAGGTAAGTCTGGTACTTTAGCTGTCATTGATGGGGTCCTGTAGTTTCAATATTTGGAACTGTGACACATCTGACAACAGGCACAATTGGAACTCTATCCTGAAACATTGACAGCTGCCCATTACTGATGAGGTTAGCTACCTCTGTACCACACAAATGAGTTGTTCTGGGACTCCCAGCTGTCTATGGCATAGCCATACCTGCCTTATATCAGAAGTAAATGATAAATGCAAGCATTTCGTTTTTATACTCAGTTAAATGGTTGTATTAGACAAAACCAGCATACACCTTTCACATGTTCGCATGCTTGTGTGTAGCTTGGTGTCCCACAGTCCTGCACTCATGTACTGCTATACTGTAATCATTGCAATGGATTCACACAATTCAATCATTTAGCTGAGTAGTTGGATCACAGAAAACATAGACATGCTAAATGTGTACAAGGTGTTTATATATAGGTGGAAGTATGAAAGTGACTTATTTACAAAGTCCTGGCCTGAGACCCCATTAGTGAAAGTCATGGATATGTGACACAATCAGAGTCCTGAGACATGCTTAGGAGTAGTGTCCATTAGTGAGGAGGAACACAAATTGCCAATTGGTATGTCAGAGACAATGACAGCATGTAGCAGACAAGTCAACAGTGGATGGGTGAAGAGAGCACATTTCCTACTGACACAACACTGGCATGATCTTGAGGCCAGAACTTAGGAGAATTGTCCATGTGGCACATACTGGTGCTACCTGGTATTCTTCCTACTGAAAGTAATTTGTTCCACATTTTCATCCTCTGATGTGTGTGGTAAGTCTTGTGCCATTGGTTGTGCTGTTGTGGAGGTACAGGGGGCCAAACACACTTCAGGGGATAAAGCTGTGGAGTCCAAATTCCCAGCAGCCGCAATTTGTGGTAAGACATAAGGCATCACTCCAGCAAGGAGGAACTGCTGACTTTTCAATATAGCTTCAACATCATGGTGGTAGACAGCCATATCTTCCCTGAGGGAGGCCACTTTCCGCTGAATGGACTCCAGCCTGTTGTCTGCTATCCTGCTGCCAGTTGGGGAGGGGAACTGTTGGGTCCTCTCCCTCATAGCAGCAGCAATGTCTGCCAGGGACTGCTGGACTCCACACAGTGGGGAGTGTGTGCCTCGGATGGCAGCTATGTTTTCATTACCTGTTATGAGGCATGGCCACACTCCCTTTAGGCTGCCTGCCATGGTCACCATCCCTATCCACACCTGGTTGGCCAGTTCCTGATGGACTCCTACCACTGTCCTCTCAACGGCAGTCTCTGGGTACTTGGTGTCCATGGCCATGTCAGTACTGGCAGGTGGTATATTTTGTTGTTGTGTGGTTCATGTGGAGACCCCGCAATGCAGTGTGTCCTTCTTGCAACTGGAGGTGGTGTATGGAGAGATCTTAGGATCTCCTGGAGAGTCAGTTCATTGATGATTGTTAGCTGGTCATCCAGATCATCATTGAAATCCAGGACAGGCAGGTCGGCAGGAGGAAAGCAATCATTCTCTGCAATGAGATATTTTAAAATCAATCTTAGATTGTTGTGGCAGTTGGCACATAGGGGGTTATTACAACTTTGGAGGAGGTGTTAATCCATCCCAAAAGTGACGGTAAAGTGACAGATATACCACCAGACGTATTACAAGTCCATTATATCCTATGGAACCCGTAATACGGCTGGTGGTATATCCGTCACATTTGGGACGGATTAACACCTCCTCCAAAGTTGTAATAACCCCCATAATGTATTCAGTAGTGGAGGCTCAGTGACTAGTTAAGAGCCCAAGGTTGTTATTGTACATTATGTGGCATATATTTTTAGCCCCTAGTGCCACTGGAGTGTCATGTAAAGAGACGGTCCAGTGGCACTATGGGCTGCGTCGTATTTACTAGGTGGCATTAAACCACTTCTTGTGCCTTGACGCCACCATGTAAAAATTGGCACCTTCCCATGCAGCACTTTGCGTGGAAGGGGCATACATTGGCTGTTGCTGGGGGTGGCCCACTCCAACACCCATTGAATTTTGATGCAGCCCCAGATTTAGATGTTTTTGTACACCTGAGACTGAGCGAATATCTATTACCACCACAAGGGTGACATTAGCAGGGGGCAATGCTGGTATATACTTTATTTCCTCCTCATGTTTTCCTTTGTCAATATGTGCTGTATTACACTGCACACATGTACCAAGCAGATTACCATATCAGTTTCTTGTTGTGCAGAAAGAGGCTCCTTCCTAGACAACAATATTCCCCCCTCAACACAGCCTTCCTTGCACTATGGTGCAAGTGATGTGGCATTGCTGCTAGACAGCTAGTGTACCACTGGCATAGGGATGGACACAGGGATGGCCCATATGCTTTTCATTTTGGGTCAAGAATGCATTTACTGAATGTCAGTTCTTGATCCAGCCTAATTGGGTACACTGGCACCCACCTTCATTTCCAGCTTGATCAGGGCCTCTATTTTGATGGTGTGATTGCAGCTATTTGTACTACTGCACACATGGGCCCTGATGATGAGTCTGGTAGTCCTATGACCATCTAACTTACAGTAGTGCGCGGACCACCGCCAACTGCAGCAGACCAATGGGCACATTGGGACCATGGTGTAAGTGGTCTGGCACTGCCACGTTGCTGGCAGCCTACTGGCTGGCAGTGCCACTGGTCTTGATCTTCCAGGACAGCACTGTAATCAGTGCTGCCCTCCAGATTATTAGCCCCCTTTCCCAACAGCCTTTGCATGGCAGCCCATCCACCATGCAACGGCTGGTGGTAATAGGGTGCCTGTGGGTGCCCCTGCACTGCCCATGGATTTGGCATGGGCAATGCAAGGGCCCTCATGGGCAGCCCCTTTGCGCTTTCCACTGTCCAATTTATAGGCAGTGATAAGCACACACCAACATTGGCGGTGGCTACATTACAAGCCAGCGTCAATGTTGTGGTGAGTTTCCCACAGAGCTGGCAGCTCTAGAAACAGTTTCCACCCGCCATCCCAGCCGGAATCTCGTAATGCCTACCTTGGAGGGCCCCCCGCACTGGTGGTCTTTCCAACACAGGACTTTGGCAGGCAGCCCCCACTGGCAAATTTCGTAATGGGTGCCTTTATGTTCACAGACAAGCACCATGTGTTGTATTTGTTCCATTGTTTGCCCATTCCCATGTATGTAATATGGCTGTGACTAAGTTGATGTGTTGTGTTCCATGGATTGCAAGTTTTAGTACAGATTTTGCTCTTGTGGCACAGTTCAGGTCAGCAGCAATAAATGTAGCTCATCACTGCACCAGGTTAGTTACACAAGGAAATGCCATGTTAATGGGATACAGGACAGCCCTGTAATTCCCCCTGCAGATGCACTGATTTGTCCTCCCTGCAAGGAGATAGCCATTGTTGCTGCATGATGTAGGTGTGGCTGCCTTGAGGGGTTGAATTGTTACTGTGCAGGGTGGTGTCCCTTCCTGTACAAGTTAGGTTAGCTAAGGTGGTATTTCAATGTGTGCTGCAAGATGTGACACACATGTCACTGGCAATGCTACATGGAGGTAGGGGAGCATTTTGTGAGATACACCACTCTGAGCCCACTCAATGGTATTGACTTCCATTTTTGTGTCAGATGTCTAAGTTGTGTG